>NC_045710.1:9839664-10142694 GCF_009834535.1 Camelus ferus
AAGCCGTTCCTGCTTTCGCCTCTAGAAAACCTAGCACCAAACTTGCCTTTGCACAACGCATTTTCTGGGCTCTTTCAGTTGCAAAGTCTCTGTACTTTCTCCCTGGTCTTTGCTTCTTGGTCCGTGTATGATTTTCCAGGTCTCTGACATTTTATATTATGGTCCATATTTTTGTAAGCAATCGAGCCAACACAAATGATGTATCACAGTTCAGTGCTTCTCAGCGTTACACTGGGGTGTCATACAGCAGCTTCACGATGGCTGCTTAATGTCACCATGCACTTTTAGTAGTTTGGGCTGTAGTAACCTCAGAAATGATGTGGCATTTCAAAGCCAATTAGCCAATGTTTAGACCAGCTCTGTTCTACAACTGTGCACAAGGTGCCTGTGATGCACATTCTGTGACAAGGAGGAAAGGCTCCTGACGATCAGAAGGTCACTGGTGTCTACCGGCTGCAAGAACTAAAACGGAAGTTCTGGGAGCAAGAGCTCCTGCCCACTGCCAGGCAGCGCCTGTCTTTCCTACCACCCAGTGATCCTTCAAAACCTAACATAAACGTCAGCTCCCATGCCATCTTCTCGGTGACGTTCCCTACATCTCCTGGCCAAGCTGATCCCTCTTCCGTCTACACTCCTGGACACCGTACACCCACCTCATCACGCTGCATCAGAGGGATCTGCACGTGGCTCCCCTGCCTGGGAGCTTCGTGAGGCACCGAGGGTTACCACCCCTTCATGTCAGCATCCAGTTTCATGAACGCTTGTGACATGGCTGATGCACCGACCTGTCACAGGAACCCTGTCACATTTTTGTAAAGTACACACTACGGGATAAGGACCCGATCCCTGCAGAGCATCTGAACCAAACTAGACTCTAGACTCGGAACTGAGGAGTCTCTTGGAAACTCTGGGCGTCTCTTCTTTGACCTCTTGTTCCATCTCCACTCACATTCTGCTCGCCCACCCCTGACTCCGGAAGACACTGAGGCTGAACTCAACTTTGCCTGTTTTGATTTTGTTTTTAGAGATGGCAGCGAAAGCAGCTGGTACCGGACTAGCTTTCCTGCTGAAAGGGCCACGGGAGCTCTCAATCCTCCCCGCTGGGTTGTTGACGAGTTCCGCGGGTCCTCTTTCCTTCCTTTCTGTCCTGCTCCGCAGCCAGGAAACGATCTGAACCCAGAGGAGCTGCCTCACCATCGGTGTCTGCCACTTCCTGAGTGTCCCCCGCGCGGTGACGCACCTTCGCTCTAAGTCTTAAAACCGCCCCTCCAGACAGCTCCAGTCTCACTGGATAGATGCACCAGCTGGGGTTCAGTGAGGTCAGTGGCACGTGTCAAATGTCACATGGCTGCTAGGTGGTGAGCTGGACTGGAGCCCTCATCTGACTGGTTCATGTGTTTACAGTTTGTCCCCCCACCAACACGAGCTCCTCCAGAGCAGAGATGGTGTCTTTTCTGTCCACCCCTGCAGCCCCCACGCCCAGAACAGTGTGGGCCTCGTGTTACACGCTCAGCAGGATTTGCGGAATGAATATGTGAATGAATGAGCAACCCTAAAGTTCGCATCATTTCACTGTACACTGCTGTCTCCAGACATGCCCGTGTGTGCACACACACGCCCCCCCCCCACACACGGAAGCTACCATGCATGTTGTTATTTTTGTACACTCTTAACATTAAAGGCTCCTTCCACCTAACCCTCCAGGAGGGGACAGAGTGGGTCAGGATGCTATGGGCAAATGTTTGATAAAATACATGGAAAAAAGGCTCAGAACACAAGCACTGCAGGGGAGTACTTTCTTTGTTGCCCTGAATAAGTCTTCAAGGCTTGGACACCTTTATTATTCTTTCTGTTTACTCACTAACCCTTCCTTTGGGGGTCTGAAAGATTCCTGGAAAGGGAGTGATGGATTTTTCCGGCTCGAGGAAGAGACAGGGGTTCAGTCAATGCCAGCGGCTGCTGCTTCTCTGATTCCCCTCTTCTGTTTGTTTCTCTCCAGAGCAATGACATCCTTCAAATTGGTTTCCCACTGGATGGGGGAAGCCCAGCCTTCCGGACAGCTGGCCGTGTCCCGGGGCAGGGACAGGGTGGGTGTCCGCCCTTCGAAAGCGCTCTGTTTACTCTCCCAGCTGACAAAGCCTAAGGCTCAAGTCATGGGAGTGAAATACGACGTTTCTCCTGTGGCCCCAGCCGGCTCAGAGGCTCCCTAAAGAGAGGCAGAGTCAGAGGTTGCTGACCTCCACCAAGCCTGGGCAGCGGCCAGGGAGAGGCACGGAGGGAAATCTTGGTTTAGCTTCTTGTGATCAAATGCTGGGAAAATGGAATGGCTGACTTCATGTTATTTCCTTTTTCTGACTTTCTATCTGATTCTGGCTCTTTGCAAGATGCACAGAATGGCCAGAGTACACTTAATAATTGTCAAGTGCAAGGAAAACACTGCAGAGACAACTATGCTGTGCATATTTGGGACACAACAGAAAATGAAAGAATACAGAAAGCAAGAGACGGCCTTTTAAAGGACCATCCCAACAACTGCACTTTAAAGAAGAGGAGCCTGAGGGTCAGGGAGGGGGACTGCCCAGGTCACAGGCAGCCAGGACCGCTCCTCTCCACACACTAAGTCGCCCGCTTCAGGGACTCCAAGGCCAGCCTGAGTCCTGCTCTGCACCTTACAGGGCCTGGCATCATCCCCATGTTGCTCAGATGCTGGACTGATTTGTTAAGCCTCAGTTTGTCTTCATTTTTCTTGTTTTTGAATAAAATTCTACCTTAAGGCACTAAAACTCTGGTACTATCTACCACAGAAGCCTGGTACTGTCTTAACCAGCTAGAATTACCCATGCCAATCTACTTTATTTTTCTTTTTGAAATAAAAAGAAAAAAATGGAAATAATAGTTTCAAAAAAGAAAGAGGGCACCTATACTGGATCACTGTAAGGAAGTTATTTTAGCCTCCCTTTCGTTCCAGTAACTATCCCAATGCAGGTATTTCCCCACAATCAATCATATGGTATTTTTATCCTACTTTTCTTGTTATATGTTGAGAATTTTTTAAAATATTTTTATACAGTTTTCATTCTGAAAAAGTTTAATGGCTGCAAAGTAGTCTACTGAACTAGTTATTTAACTTCTCCTGCTATAAATAGTGGTTTTTAATTGTTTAATATTATTGAAACACTACAAATGAATGTTTTACACATATACTTTATTTACTTGAATTCTCTCCTTAAGATAGATTATTAGGAAAGTTCTTCTGGGGTCTAACTGGGGTCTTCTGGGATGAAGGGTATTGCCCCTCAGATTCGTATGTTGAAGTCCTAACTCCTAATACATCAGAATGTGACTCTATTTGGAGACAGGGACTTTAAAGGGGTAAATAAGGTTTAATGAGTCCTAATCCAAATGGACTGGTGTCTTTACAAGAAGAGAAGACACATATAAGCCAAGAGGCATACGTGAGGACACAGGGAGAAGGCAGCCATCTCCAAGCCAAGGAAATCAATTCCGCTGACACCTTGACCTTGGACTCTGGGTCTCTGGAATTGCGGAAAAATAAACTTCTGTTGTTGAAGTTGCCCAGTCTGTCACACGTTGTTATGGCGGCCCACGCAGACTAAAATACGGGGCAAAGCATCTGAAACGTTTTGGCTGAGATGTGAGTGCAAGGCAGTGACGCAGGAACGCCGGCCGTCCGGTTCACGGCGGCAGTTATCCGTGGAGGAGCGTGCCCTTCTCACTGTGACCGTGTTTGGGTGTTGGGTGTGTTTATTTTGAAAAGAAAATCACTTTGCTAACCTGGTACCTCACAGATGCTTTCATCTGAATTTGTTTATTCGTAAGAATGAGTTTTTTCCATACATTGCCTATCATGTTTTCCTTGTGGGAGGGATCAAGTCCTTTGCTCATTTACTGGAGTTTCAGCATCATTTTTCACATGCAAAGGAGTTCTCTGTATAACTTAAACATTAGCCCTGATTTTAGTCATAATGAACATTCTAATCTGTTGTTTGCAATTCTGTTCTGGTTGTTTGTTTTCTTGTAGAAGTTTTACATTTTTATATTGTCAGGAAAGAATCTGTTCCTTTATGATTCTTTCCCTGTTGCTTTAAAGCTTAGAAGTTATACTTGAAGGATCTGATATGTGTATGTATACATATATATAAAATATTTTAATATATAATATTTTTATTATATATAAAATATTTATATACAAAATAATATCTATTTTTATTATATATAATGTAATAATATTTTTTATTTTCTGATTTTAAACATATCTACCTTTTTAACTGATCAGGAATCACTCTGGTATATGGTCTGCAGAAAATCACACATTCCTGACATTGGCTTGATTGGTGCTTTAAGAGCTTGGGGAAGAAACTATATTCTGTTATTTTGGACTCAGCTGGATGTTTGAAATAAATATGAGATAAGTCCAGGAGGACTAGCTGATTTAATTCTTCTGATCAAGTCTGAATTAGAGTGAGGAGCAGTCGTCTTGTGAAAAGACGGCAGACGGGCTTTGGGTCAGAGACCTATTTCCAATCCTGGCTTTTTTGCTAATCAGGTGTGTGACCTTGTTAAGGACAATCTCTCTGGGCCCCAGTTTTCTCATATGAAATGCAGACTGCCCACAGAGGGTGAGCTAGTCTATGCTTTTACGTGCCTGGCGTCAAGTTCAAGTTCAGTGAGTGGCTGGAGTTACTAGGGTCAAATAAATCAGGACCAAAGCACAGGACAAGGCCTTACCAATGTCATAAAGCGAGCACAATGCCTGCCTTCTCTATCAGTGATTTTTTTTTTCTGGTCAGTGATTAGTTTTTGAGAATAAATGAAACTTTGCAGATCTTGAGGAAAAAAATCTATTAAAGCGCAAAGCACCACTGTCTTCCAAGCCATTAAAATGTTATCTGCTTAATTCCTGTTTCAACAATAGGTAATGAACCTTCTCTGAATTAAATCTTTGATCTTATGGATCTATACGAAGCTAAGAGTAATTACAGTAATGAGGGAAGCTGAAATCCCAGTAGCATAATGCATGCAGGGACCTCATTTCAATTACTTTAAAGGAGGTTATTTAATATTAGTTCACTGTTTACTTTAGGAAGGGTACTTGTCTCACTGCTACATATACTGTTACTAATGAGAGTTACTAGGTACATCAACTGCCAGAGCAGAAAAAGGAAACACACGGGCAACACTAGTGTACACCTGGAGTGAGAAAAATGCCTGCAGGTACATTTTTGTTTTCTGGATTTATCTGTATGACATTCAGACTCCATGTCTCAGCATTCCATCAGCCCCACTCCCGGCCTGAGATTTAACAGTACACCTCTTCTGAAGCCAACGCTAGGACAATCCTCTGACTTAGGATCTGAAAATGGGAGAGAATCTTTGAAGACCCAAGCCTGATCACCTCGATGACCAGAATCAAATGCTCCATTTTGGACCCTGAGTCTGGCCAGTCCCACACTATGGCCCCTTCCTACTTTGCTCAATTTCGTGTGTTATTATTTCATGTCAGTCACCCCAGGAGATAATTCCTCTGCACACAGCGATGGTATTGTATTTCATCTTTACAAATGTCCTACCCATTCCTCACAGTACCAGGCTGGGCATGATGGGTACTTAATATGCCTATCCACACCGACCCTAGAGCTGTCTAGAAATGGAACAGGCTAACCTACAGGGAGTGAGCTGCCTGTCACTAGAGGCATCCAGCTGAGAATATTGGGAGATATGTGGTTGCAGAGCCTCCTTCGTCGAGAAGACCAACCACTGGCTGAGGACAAATGATGACAGATAAAAGTAACATATCTAGGTGTGCCCAGAATTCTACGAAAAAAAGCCTGGTACTAAAAGAGTCAAAAGAACAGTGATTGTAATAAGGGGCCAGTTTAGTATCAGCTGGCATCTGCAAGATACAGAGGAAGGCACGCACTTGATTCTTCTTTGAATGACTGGGTCACATCGGCCTAGCTTGGTCTGAATACACTTAGAAGAAAACCAGCTGACACTAGGGCTGAAACCAAAGAAGGACTTGGCAAGACTGTCAGGCCCCAGCCCAATGCGCCTGTTAGCACAGCCCACCGAGGCACGAAGGGAAGAGCGTGAGCCCGGTTTCAACGCAGAGGAAGCAAAAATGAAGGAGGACCAAAGAGGAACAGACTCCCACTGGGAGGTACCAGCTGGAAATCTGGGTGGAGCTGAAGGGGGAATGAAGGAAGGAGGCCTCATGGTTTTATCTACAGTTGACCCTTGAACAACGTGGGTTTGAACTGCACTGGTCCACTTATATGTGGATTTTTTTTTCAGTAAATGCTACAGCGCCACACAGTCCCTGGCTGGGTGGATCCATGGATGTGGAGGAACCTCGCACGGGGACGGCCAGCTCTCAGTTATGCTTGGATGAACTTCTGGGATGTCCCAGGGTCAACTGTAAATATGTTAATCCAAGCAGGCTTTTCTGAGGATCTTTAAAGCTTCACCCTCCCACCGAGACACTGGTCACTGTGAGTCCATTGGTAGGTTCCAGTGCCTTCATGGCAAAATTAAAGGGGATAATAATCACATTTATTAAAAACATGAAGGGCTTCCCTGTGGAAGCAACTAATTCTGAGCAACAACACAGGGCGGGACTGAGACCCACGTGTTCAAGACACAGGGCGAGACTTCATCCCAGAGGCGCTCTCCTACGAGGGCTTTCAAACCACGGCACAGAGCACAGCGGCCTCCCTCCTCCTATCGGACTCGACCAGGGCCCAGTGACTCAGCAGGTTTAAAGAGGAGCCCCATGCCAGGCAGGCCATCAGACTAGCTCTGCACTTCTCTTCCCAGCGCTGGTATTCTGTGGGTCGAGATGCTTTCAGCACCCTCATTTCTCTGTAGAGATAACCATCCTCCATTATGAGAGCCTGCCCAGTTCCGTCGAAAGCAGCAGCACCGTTGAGGGCAGACTCTGAAATTGGTACTGGGAGATGGTTACTATTAGCATCAGAGAGAAACAATTAGGTGCTGAACGTTTTAAACACTTCCTTTATAATCCCATAAAGTATTCTATTAATAGGCACGTGGTCCAGGACAGTCCCTGGGACGTGGGGTGGGGGCAGAGGCAGTACTGAAAAGGGGGAAGCAGTGACGAGCAGAGGCCACCACAGATCTGGAACATGAAACGGGGACTTTTTCTGTATGTGAAGCTGCTATAAATATACATCTGCTTACTTTGATGAGATGAGTCAGGGGACTCCCACCTGGTAAGAACTATCCCGGAGATGAGATTCAAACACACTCGCAAGGAAGAGCCTTCTTGGAAAGAAGGCGTCTTTGAAGAGGAGCTCTAAATCTCTCAGAGGCTGATGGAGAGGCTGATCTAGCAGTCTGGAACATATGAGGGTTTTAATTATTCATCAACAATATAATTTCTAAGACGGCCTTTCTATTTCTGGCCCAGGAAAGAGGCTGTTGGCCATTTGTAAAAAGGACATGCCAAACACCAGAGGACTGCAATTTCAGAAGAGCTCAGAGGAAGGAGTGAGGATCACTGCTAAAGAACAGCCAGCACAACCTCAGGCATCAGCACTTGAGTATCACCCTTTTGCATGTAAGCACCTATAAAGCTGTCAGTATCTCAAAGCGAACAGCGGAATAACACATGCCGTCAGCAAGCGAGAGGTGGCATTTTTCCATCTGGATCCAGGCCCTGTGCAGGAAGGACTGCCTATCAGAGGAGGCTCTTCACCTTTTCTTTTAATGTCAACAGGAACTACCATCCACAACCAATAGAGAAGAAACAAGCTGATGAACGCAGGGCCCCTACTACTGGGCAGAGCGAACAGCAAAACAAACACACAAGAAAGAAAGCAAATGCTCTCTGTTTTCCACTGCAATGCCAAGCACAATCTAAAATAGCCTGCCAGGAACCCTGCAAAAAGGCCCAGTGAAATGCTTCCCTTAGGAAAGTGTAACATGACCCTCTAAGGGTGCTGGGAGAGCAGTGATGAATTATAGTAATCTCTTATTCCATTTATACAGCATTCTTGAAATGACAGAATTACAGAGATGGAGATTAGTAGCTGCCACTGGTTGCTGGGTGGGTGGGGAGGGAGACAGGTGGCTGTGGCTATAAAGGGCTGTGATGGAAATGCTCTGTACCCTGACTGGAGTGGCAGTCACATGGATCTACGTGTGACAATGGTGCACGGAACTTTACACACAGACACACACATGAGGGCATGGACAAGTGTGAAATCGAAGGTCCAGAGACCGTATCACTGTCAATGTCCTGGTTATAATTACACTGTAGTTATGCAAGCTGGAGCTGCTGGGGGAAGCCAGGTGAACAGTACAAAAGATCTGTATTATTTCCTACAACTGAATGTGAACTCAAATTACCTCAAAATTAAAAGAAAGTATTGAAAAACTGGGAAACTCTGTTAACACTTGAGTTCTTTGGAGGAAGCAAAAGGTCTTTGAACACACTTAAAGGTCACAGAGGAGCTAGCCCAGTGTGAATCCTCAACTCAGTGTGGAGAAGTTTCAAGTAAGTCTCACGATTGAATTCCTAGAAGTAAGGGTCTCGGGGTAGGGAGGTGCCTCCCCTCAGCACGGTACACCGCTGGCGTGGATTTCTGCACCTGAAGGCCACAGAGGTTTTGGGTGTTGGCACAACCCCAGGCAAACCACTCACAGTCTGCAGTGAGGCTTCACGACCGCAGAGTTTCAGCACAATGCTGCACATCAGAGGCGCAGGTGGACAGTGTTATGACGGTGCCCTGGTGCCATTTAAAAATGACTTGGGTGTTGCAGCATTCCCATGTGGTTTCTTATTTTGATTGTGTGTGTGTGTGTGTGTGTGTGTGTGTGTGTGTGTGGTGTGTGTGAGAACAGGTGGCGCGGTTAGTTCACAGTTAGGGCGTCTCTGTTCCAGGTGCATCTGATTACATCTAGTTGCATTCTAGTTGCATCTGACTGACGCATTAGAGATACAGACTCTTTTAAAGTGAAAACTGATATACTGACCTATGGAATTCCGCAGGGCATCGGGAAGTCCCTATGCAGGACGAACAGGGAAAGGCAGTGTTTAATACATCACTGTTTTATTCTCAAAGAGGCCCATGGCAAAGTTTAGTGGGAACACCTAAGCCGAGATATAAATACAGTGTACAATGGTGCTGAGGAAAAAAAAAACATTGAAAGTATGCAGCCTGATTTCCTTCAGTTTCCCCTTCTCCTGATTTCTTGGATTTACAATAAAAAATTGGCTAAGAAAAAAAAAGTTCACTGTAGCTCTTAGTTTCTTGTCAATCCCTAGCATTGTGCAACTTTTATTTGAGCCCAGAAGACAGGGAGGTTACCACCGGACAAGCCCCCACCCTTCCTACTGCAGACTGATTTCTGAAAAGGCCCCTGTTACGCACCAATCTGTGATGACGGATACTCACAAAGTCTTCACAGAAGCTTTGCATTATTTTGAAAATACATCTAAATGAATAAAGGTACTAGATTTTTCTCATTTTGTTCATTATGACTATTTCCAAATGCAATTACGTTCCACTTTCTGCCTCCTTTGTCATTAACAAAATTTACATCAATGGCGTATTTTCATCAGTCTCTTCACTGCACCTCTGCAGTAGGATTCTCCTTTCCTTTCTGGTGCCTGGAAGACACCCTCTTATATTTTTGTTGAAACACACACACACACACACACACACACACACACACACACGCTTCAGATGAAAGAAGATCACCCTACAGAGAGGTTTCAATAACGATCATAAAACGCAAATTCATTAAAACACAACCCTGCGCTATCTAATCCTAAAGTGTGAAGTTTAAAAAGGGACGTGAAAGTTTCTCCCTCAATCATGGTAACAAGACAACCAGCCTTGAGGGGGAATCTCGAGCCTTGACACCAGCGCCCCATCTTCAAGCCGGGAGGCGAGGTGAGGCGGCTTCAGTGGCGTGTAGGTTGCCGGGGGGAAAACGCGAGCTGAGACTTCCCGTGGCGCCAGTAAGCACTTCCTGCAGCTGCTTTCTCACCTTTAATTAGCAGATAACCAAACACACACATCCAGGCCCAGAAAACCTGCCTGACACTAGGAGTGCTTCGCCCAAATTTCAGGTGGCAAGGACTAGTCCACTGGACCCAGGATGCTCTGACATTTACTTAAGAGACTAACCCACTGCTTCCCTGGAGGAAACGCTTCACCATTTGGATTTGTATTCTTGGCGTCTAAACACAGCGTGCAGTTCATAGGAGAAACTTAGTGTTCGTAAAACAAACAAGTATGTACTTAGACAAACAGAATTCAGAGAATTCGGTACATAAGACAGTCCTAGGTAAATCGTGGTTGTTATTTATGAGAATGGCTACATGAGTTCATTTCTCTGAAACATAGAGAAGAGGAAAGTCCCCTGGAGTACCTGAGTGATGGCGGTGACGTGCTCCAGCGCCGCGGCCTGCAGACCCTCGTCCTGGCTCTCGAGGAGAAGCTTCAGGGCCGGGAGCAGCAGGGACTGCTGGAGCAGCAGCGAGCACAGCTCCTTCACACCCTGAAAGCACCAGGGGACAATGTGAGTGAGAAAGCAGGGAAGCGCTGGGCCGCCCAGGCGCGGTCCTCCCACACCTTTACCCACGAGGGTGCATGTCTGTGCAAAACGTGCACGTGGGACCACGCTGACTTAGTGTTGGGTACCCGCTTCACTCGCTTCGCCATCTCCTGTGAACGTCGTTCCCCATGTCGGATGCTCGTCCATGGCACTGCTTTTAGTGGTTGCATAGCATCCCACTGGATGGACAGACAGCTACAATTTATTTTCCTAAACTCTCAGAGCCCTTATTTCTTCATAAATAAAATGGAGGTAACTGTATCTACTTCGCATTGCTTTGTGTGGGTGTGTGTGTGAGAGAATAAGCATGAGTGACTAATAATGCACAATGCTCAGCACTTACAAGATGCTTAACAATAAAACTATCAACCGTTAATACTATCAAAAATATCTAGTTATCATCTACCGTAGTAACAAAGGAAATCAGCGTTTCAAATATTTTAAAATCTGTTTATAATTCTAAAGTCAAGGTAAACCGAGTGCTTGATATACTTGGGATATTCCATCTTCATGAAAACTCTGTGGTCCAGAAAAATCCAAATGTATTTGGAACTCCACAGATGCATTTGAATTTTATTCTTGGCTCTTTTTACCATGGCTAAACCTGTCATCAGACAGCAGGTTTTTATATAAGATAACAAATGATAATCCTTCACAACAAGAGTATAAAAGCATAGAAAATAAATTTGCAAGCTAGCGCTCCCTGCTGAGTTATATGTTCCCTCGGTGTCCTGACTTCAGCTGTAACATGAAGAACAGAACACTTGGACCAAAGACCAGACAATGAGTGCAACCTCACTACATACAGCGAGGTCTGTTTCTGAAAGAACTGAGAATCACTGCCCTGTATGGGTCTGACCTTTCTCTTGTGCTGCTGTAACAGTAGTGTATCAGAGAAGGAAAACTCAAATTCATGATATTTTCATAATTCCTTTACATTATTATAAAGTGTAGATAAAATAAGGTGGACACAAAAGTTCCTATTTAAAGCTTGGGAGAAAGGTCCCTGGAATTCCACTCATTGTAGGTTTTTTTTTAGCCCTCACCCAGCGGGATTCTGCTGGAAATCAGATTGGACATTGTGCCACACAAACCTGTGTGAAAACGATCAGTATCACCAAGGTAACAGTTTTGTAAAACGTGTACTTCAAACATGGATTCTAACTCAGAAAAGTGCTGCGTGTGCCTTAAAGCACAGAGGACACACAGAGGGGTCTCACCCAGCATCTGGGCCGAAGAGAAATGCGGATTTTTAACCCGGGGATGCCTACACCTGCAGGAAATAATTGGGAGGATGAAATTTAAACTTGGTACATACTGTACCTAAGAATATTTGTGGATTTCCCTCTCTGAACACTCGTATTTGCTTGTTCGGTAAGTTACCAGTACGTGGCAAGCAGGTATTTCTCAGCAACGTGTGATGCTCAGACTAAGCGCATCGCTTGGCTGATCTTGGCTCTGATGAAAAACTTACTGAAATAACCTTTATTTCCCTCAAGCAGACACAATGGATAGATACCCCACAGCCAGGCAAGGACACCCAGCCATGGAACAACTCATTTCATGAGAGCTACTGAGTATTTTTTATCACTCAGCTAATAGTTCCTGGCTAAACACTTACCCTGTAATTAAATACTATACTATGCTCACCAGGTATTTTCCCCTGTGTTACAAGAGGACAGTTTACTAGGACATTTATAAAGGGATTTTGGAAGCTGCAAGTAAGGGCAAAGTAGCAGAGTGAACCCCAGAACCCCTTCTATGGCACCTTCACAGCTCAAGTCTGTCTGACCGTCAAGACACAGTATAACACGAGACCTTGAATGAAGAGGAGCAGGTGGGCCTGGGCCCAGAGCCGGGCCAGAACTCTGGGCATCTGTCCTGTCTGTGGACTGTGGCTTACGGTGATGCCCTGGTCCCTGTGGCTGACGGCTGTCAGAGAAGCAGGACTGGTCCACCATGGACCTTCCGTTCTCACACAACCCTCCTGCTGGTCTGGAGGAATCCAGCACCTAAAGGTGTTGCAGGGCCTGTGACAAGAGCGTGGGGCACAAGGTTTGCCGGGACAGGTGTTGTCGAGGCTAAAAATCGAGCTCTTGACATCATCAGAAGTGCCTCCACCACGAGAGAGAACAGTCATGCTGAGACTTAGGAGCCGGGCTCCGCTGGGCGTCTCACTCCCACACCCCCACCCACAGCATCTGCACCTCAGCAAAATCATGGACACTAAGGGGCGGCTGGAACTTGAAGTTTTAAACCTAAATGCCAAGAACTTGTTTTATGCCAATTTCTGATTCTACAGATCCCCCTACTCCTGAGAATGTTTCATTGCCATGGATACAAGCTGAGAAGAAGGATGCGTGACTTTCAAGACTGGTGGACACGTGACCTGTGAGAAACCATAACTTTATCTTTCTGGTAATATTTTCCATCAGCAAAACCATCATGGCCATAAGTAAACAAGTACCATGAGCAACAGCAGGTAATCACAAAAAGGCGTCCTGAAGAGTCGAGAAATAAAACGCCTCTACCTATAGGAAACTAGTGGGGAGGTGGGGAACAGGGATGAAGGAAAAAGTAGGACCCTTTAAGTCCTGTCAGAGATAATCAAGCAAACAGACTTCACAAACCACGCAGGAGGGCACCAGAGATACGAGAGTAAAAAATTGAGTCATGGATGATTCTACGGCCACAGTGACAGTCAATCTTACGGAACTCTGAAATGAGGCTATATAATTTCCAAATGTGGTAAAATAAAGTTCCTTCCTTTGTAACAATTCTAATTCACATTGAGCACATTTAGCGATTAATAAAAATAGTACCCATTTGAGCAAAGTTCCTTTAATCATGACATCCTAAGAAAAAAATCCACGAATGCACCCAATTAAAAGGCAGAAAGCAGCAAAAAGAAACAAAGAAGAGTCACTGGGCAACATAACTCTTTTGATAATGATCTTTCATTGCATCCAATTGGAACAGAGAAGCGATAACGACCTGCTTCAAAAGGGGGCTCAACCCCATCCTTCCTCCTCACCCCAAGATCACAAGAGGCAGTGAGTCATGTGCTGTGCACGGAGAAGCAAACAGACAGCCTCCGCTCATGCTCCTCCCTGGACTGGACCTGCACCCCTGCAGCACAGCCAGAACCAGAAGCCCCCTGAGATCACCCACCCGAACCCCTCGTTTCAGAGACGAGAGAACGGAGGTCCAGAGTCTCTCTGGCCACAGGTCGGGTTGTAGCCCCGTCCAGAGCAGAACAGCAGGGCTCCTTCTGCTGTGCTGGGTCTGAGGCCCCTGCCCTTCAGATACTCCTGGTCCTAACAAGGAGGAGAGGTGAGTGCAGCCGACCTTGAGTTATGCAGAAGTTGGGACGCCGGCGCTCAGCGCAGTTAAAAGTCCAAGTGTAACTCACAGCCGGCCCTCCGCACCCACAGTCCCTCCGCACCCCAGGGGGCACGCTAGTACTTAGCATCGAAAAAAATCCACGTAGAAGTGGACCACACTGCTCAAGCCCGTGCTGCTCCAGGTTCCACTGTGAGGCCACCTCTGCGGTGTGGTGTGGTGTGTGCTTAAGGCGCCGGGCTGTCTACTCTGATTTCCTCAAAACACTTGGGATCACTGACCAGATGATTCTGAGACCAAACAGGAGCCTTACAAATACATTTCACATGCTACTCTCGTTGTCCGAGCACGTCACCCGGGCTGCAGAAGGAGGCGGATCCTCACATCATTACAGCTGTTTAGCTTCTCATTTAACCACTGAGTCTTTTATTTTTTTTTTAAATAGGAAATAGAAAGCATACCTTTTTATACATTGGTCAATAAAAAGAACACACTTTTCCTTATATGTCCTGGAAGGTTCCCCTAGACTTTGAGTGTAATCCTGACAGGACTTACTTCTGCCACGGACACTCAGATATTATCTATCACCCACCCCCTGGTGGCTAAAAGATGACATATGTAACTGTTACTGAACCTCGATTATGCAGCTACTGGGATGATGTGTGGGTCAGAGATGCAATGGCCATGTTCTCAGCTAAATTACGTTCTTTGCCTTAGAACTAATTATAGTCAAAGTAAATCAGTATTTAAAAAAAAAATCTTTAGGTACTGATGGAGATCCTCACACTTAACATCTAAAACACTGATCATCTAGACCCTACACACTACAGGCTGCTCTTGAGGGAAGTATCATACAAAAGGGAAAAAATTGACAATAAAACTTACAGAACTGCCTAAGGCTGACATTCAATATGCACACACCCCAGGGGTATGTAAGAGCACCCACCTGGAAGTGTTTATTTTCTAAGCATTCAAGCACGGAGACTTGAGGACCAGACGTACACTCACTGCCTGAGGGACCTGGGGCAGGACCCCTGGCCTCAGAGCGTCTACTGCATGAGCTATCAAATGCAGGGCACGGAACCTCCTCACGGGTGATGATGAAAGTGAAACGGGACAGCGGAAGTGAAGGCCCCAGGGCGCCAGCAAAGGCCAGTCACTGCCATTACCACCAGCTGGTTCCACAGGAATGACAGATCCTAAGTGACGTGAGTGATGTTTGCCAACCCAGACTCGGCAGCACTCAGAGCAGGACACTTCTGGTGTTTGGTCTTCATCTAGCAATGCCTGACCTTAGCTTATGTTAAGGCAAAGATGAAACCCATGTTATTCACATCTTATCTACCTCAGTGGGGGTAATAAACTGAGTCCCCACTCCCTGCAGTATGTGGATTCCTGCCTTGGGTGAAACAGAGATGACACAGCCGTGGTTCCCCGCTCCAGCTGCTCACAGTACAGCAGAGAAGCTCACAGTAAATCAGGAGCTGATACAAGCAGATTGCATACCACTGGAGTAAGGTCACTATAGAATAGTTCTGTCACGCTGTGGTTGGAAAACTTCTCTAAGTGGATACAACATTTTAAAATGCAATCAAAAAACACTTAGCCAGTCCCTCATTCAGAAAATAATTCATTAAATGTGCATTCATAATGAGAATATTTTCCTGGAGTGATTACAACGAGGATTCAGAGAATCATACTTACAATTTTATTTTCAAGTTTATCTCCTATGAGGTAGAAATTCAAAAACCAATTAATCAGTTTAGTGCCATTATCCAAATGTTTACATTTAAGACAGGTAAATTGCTCAAACAATATACTGCTGAGCTCAGATCTGCAGCAGGGGCTGTAATTAATATATACTTGTATATAACACAGGTATCTCTGTGACAGTCATATTATGGGATCAAATAGAGAACAAGAGTCAAAGTGGAAGTGGCTGAGTTTCCACCACGTTCACAGAGAATAAACACCGTGGCCGTGCAGTCTTATCACAGTGCTGTCCAACAGCACGGCTGGTTACCCCCGAGGGCCACTGCGGCCCACCACTCCGTTACCAACTGGCCTGGTTCACAGATGTGACCCTTGAGCTACCATGACCCCTTGGAGCAGAAACCTGAGTTAGACATAAAAGGGCACCCCCTCAAAAAAGTGAAGACGGGGCTCTACCCTGGGACTTGTGAGAGGAAAAGGCCTTCAGAGCTCCAACCAAGAGGGAGCCGCCTCGAAGCAGCCTCCCAGCGCTGCTGTTCCTCATCTGATCGGCTACAAACTATAGGCCTTTAACATAAGCTAAATGTTCCCCAAGTACAGTCGCTGATATTGCTTATAATAAAGGGCCAGGAAGGGGGAGGGCTACCCCCGGGGAAAGCCGCCTGAGGCACCCACTCACCTCCGCAGGCAGCATCTGTTCGGTGTCATACAAAGAGCGACAGATTCTCAGCACTTCGTTCCCCAGCCCTTCCTTGTCCTCTGTTTGGCACCTGGTCAGCATCGCTGTAGCCAGTCTCACCCACGGGTTCTTGGTTACGCTGGTTCTAAGGGAGAAAAACGCATGGCATTGGACATGCTTAAAGCTATGAGCAATCATAAGAATTTTAATATAGACAAGAAACCCCCCTTTTTGACGTGAAATGCTTTTGGAAAACTGCAATCATAATCTAGATGATGTGTTTCTTCACGTCTATCTTGTGGAAGAGAGGACATCTTGCAGAGGGAAAGGAGCTGACCGTGGCATGGCCAAGACCCCAGCAGCACAGAGGCGGTGGGGCATGGGGTGTGAGGGGCACAGGCTGCTTGGAAGCCCAGCAGCTCGGACGCACCTTCTGGCTCCTTGACTTGCTACTGGGGTGACTCATGGAAGCTACTTAAAAGCTCTCATTTTAAGGTGTCTCAGAAGATGCTCACATCATCTTGACTCTTGCCCACAAGCACGGGGTCTGAGTAAGGAGTCGTTTTGTTTTCCTGTAAAAATCCGCACTCTCATTCTTGTTTTCCTGCGATCGTGTGTTTGAGTGTGTATCGAGGGTGTCTTTATAAAACGCTAACTCTTGAGTTTCTAAAGGTTGCAGCTTTATGGTTCTGGGGAGGCCACCCGACCTTTCTGGGCTTTGGTTCTTTTCACTCTGAAAAGGCAACGTACTGTCTTCCCCACAGGGGGCATCGTTTAATGAATGATGTGTAACTGTGAAGTGTACTCCCAGCACCTGACTTACTATTTACTTTCCGTACCTCCGAGACTGAAAGCGCACAAGCTTGCCTCTCGTGTCCCGCCTCTGGCTGCCACTTACCCTTATTTCAGACACACATCAGGATGTACATTTCAAGACCCAAGTTAAAGGTGTGCTCGTGCCCGGGTCCTGATCTTACCTACAGCATTTTAAAATCATTTTACTATTTATTAAGAGTGCTGTCTCATTAGCACGGCTCTGGATCCTAGACACTGAACCCCTCAGGATGGTCCTTCCCTTGAAAGAATTTCATTCCTTGCGCCTGTGAAGAGCATCAAGGGTAAGTGACATCAACACGGGAGCTCACAACACAGGCCTCTGGCGGAGCCTCTGTGTCTCAGCTCAGACAGACAGCCCGTGAGGAACACAGAACACCGCTGATTTCAAGGCACAGACAAAGCTCGAGAGCGGCTGACGGAGGAGTCTCCGTAGCAAGGACGCGCCCTCTGTTTCCGTCTTTCAAGTCTGACTTCAGCTCTCCTGGGTTTTTCTCTAACGGGCCGCCTCCCTGCAGCAGAAACGTTGGTCAGCCAGCACCACGCACTCCAGGGTCTTGGAAAACAATGATCAAAATGCGTTTTCCACCAGCCAGCTGGGGTACACAGGAGGAAAACGTGCATCTTCTGTAAGTACAAATCCATTAAGCTTTCCATCCACGTTCCCACAAGGGACTAAAACTAAAAGTCTAAAGCTGGTGCTGGTGAATTAGCAGTCTTGTGGATCAAGCAAATTTCTGTTTTTAACTTTACTGTGTTGCCTGGCAACACTCAGTCACTGTCACACCACCCTTCCTCCTCCTCCCCGCCTCCTTTTTGGGTTGCTTTGGAAGCGCTGGAGTCAAGCACTGCACTGTCTGGCCAAAAACAAAGTACTCAGAAGTGCTTTTAAGAACCTGTGTTTAAATATCCCGTCATACATTCTCCTGTAAAACACAAATTGGGGCCAGGCAAGCAGCAGAAATGGACTTTATTTGACTTGCCCTCTGGTTAGCTCTTGGGTAGAGGAAGGAGACACAGCTGTAAGACGGATAAGTGGCCTGGCCATGCTTGGTTCTGATGCTAACGATTTCATAAAGGAGGTTTGTAAATTCCTCACACAGGTCAGCAATTTAAAGATTTCCCAGGAGACTCCAAAAGTAAGAATATACCTTTAAAAATGAGTATCTTTTTGTCTACCAACGCATTAAATGTTTTAAGTGCAATAAATGTTTTAAATGAAGCTGATTTTGCATCTTGTGGGTGAGTGATGTGAAATGGGCAGTGTTCTAAAAGTCAGAGAAAGCACAGAACCACAGTTTATGACACTAGAGGTGTCATGTTTTGAATCAGAAAAATTCTCGAGTCTAAGAGATGATCCATTTCGAGTGTATGAAGAAATCTACAATTCAGCCCTAATGATCTTCTGAAAAAGTGAAGCATCACTAACAATCTGACGAGGGGGCCCCTCATCTACTTCCCATTATGGTCACCTCGGAGCGTTCAGACACTGACGCTCGGACTCCCGTACGAGAGACGGACCCAACGAGCAAGCGAGCACTGTTTTTAACAAGCACCCCAGGTCCTGAGGCAGCGCTGCCGAGATAATTGGGAACCCAACGGAAATGCTGTTTCAAGGCGCTGTCACAAGTGAAGCTGAAGTCTTCATGATGTGAGAACTTGCACTGCAGAGTTTCAAACAGCAAAGGTAAGAGCCTGTTCTCAAAAGCTCCACGTCAGCATGCCATCTCTGCCCTCAACAATCGAGATCTAAGAAATGCTTCTTTCCTTTCTGAAAAGACTCGGTGGAAAAACTGCTTGGTTGGCTTCTGAAATCCCTAAGAATCTCATGCCAGGGTGAAGGTAAAGAGGCTTGTCCAGATGTTCCTGAGTGGTCCTACACTGCTCACAGGAACTACTGATTTTCAGGAAAACATCCTTAACATCTCAGGTGTGGAGACGCGCACACAGCCGAGCGTGGGAAGACGGAGAGGAGGCCCACCGGGCGTCTGGAAGAGGCGCAGGGGCTGCTGCTTTCTGTCAGCAAGGAGCAGCCGGTCCTGACAGACAGCATATGCGCTTGGAGGAGATCTGGCCACTCCTTCCAAAGGAATCCTTGGCTGACAAGCACAGGGATGGTCTGACCACTATCATGTAGCTCAGAGCTGCGGCCGCCAGCTGGGCAGGACATGGAGGAAACCACGTGGGCTGTGCAGGGAGCCAGCAGTGGTCAGAACTGTCTCCTCCACCTAACAGCCGAGTGAGGCCGAAGTTATTTCACTTCTGAGCTTCAATTTTTTCACCTATAAAATGTGCTAATGTTGCCTTTCCATGTAGATTTGTTGTGTGAACTGATAACATGGAAATTGCACCTAACACTGTGTGTTCTCAATAAATGGAATTATCCATTTACTCCACGTGGATTCTCAAGTGAGCACTGTCAGCCGTGTTAAGAGTCAAAAAATTTCCTGGTGAAAATACTGGCACAAAATTATCTTGTTGACACCATAAATCAGATATTCTTATCAAGCACTGTCTGTCTATTTTTAAAGAAAATTTTTGGGTTTAGTAGGGGCAAGGAGAAATAGAAACTGCAATACTTCAAGAAAAAATTTTAACTTCATCTAAAGGCTAAGACCGATTTTATATATATCTCTCACGGCTCTTCTGAAGGTACTGATTTTTAAAACCTGAAGTCAGACAGAAGAAATCTCCCGCGTTAATACTCACACATATTCGCGCTTCATAGGCGGCCACGCCTGCAAGAGCAAAACCAGGTGCTGAAACTCAGCGTCTCGCTGACTGGCGTCCAGGAGCTCCGCGAAGAGTGAGTGGCGCTTCTCCTCATCCTCCGTGTCAGTGACGCCCACCTGGAAGGCGAACACACACCTGAAACTGGCGGCCAAAGCCGTCTGGTTTACAGAGAAATTCAAATTGGACCATTTTGATGAAACACTCTCTTGGAAATCTTTACAATGTGTTAAGAGAGGATTCAACATCCCCCACCCCAAACCCTATCCCCCCAAAACACCTTCAAAAGCTGCTTTACCCAGTTTCAAACATTCATGTTAAAATTTTTTTAGAACGCAATCACGGGAAGTTTCTTAATATTCTTTATCAAAATAAATTCAAACAAGTGGGTTTCCACAGAACTGGCTTACTGGCATGCAATGTATGTTATGTTAAAACATTGAATTGTCTCTAAATACCTACGTGCACAGGAGTTTTTATCCAAATGTAGTAGATGAATGCCTTATTAAAATTACCACAAAGAAGTATCCCTGTTTTACCTGTTTGAGAACAAAACGCTCAAGATATTAGACTCAAGAATAAAATAACACCTTGCAATTTGACAGAAAACTGACATAAATCTATCAGAATAATAATGTTTTCTTTTCTAAAATGTTTTCTTCTTCCATGTAAAGACAAATATGCAAATTAAATATAAATATAACGTTTTCAGGCACGTGTGTATTCATACACGCTAAATGTTTAAAAGGATACCAGTTCTGTAATTTAAAAGAAATACTAAATTCTCATGTGAAATTGCAATAGTTCACCATATTCAACATTTGCTAATATTTCTAGTTTAAATTATCCTAAATGCGTTGCAAATTTTCATTTTAGCATTACTACTGCTAAATCTTCTGTTGTCGAGAAAATTTCTCTAATTCAAAATTAAAGATTTTTATTACAGTACATCTGTCATGACTTTTTTTGGTATAAATCATAATCAAATAAAAGATCTGTTATTCACATCTCCATTTCTAATGCAAAAGAAAGTCTGTCAAATAAAGAATACTCATTTTTCCTCTCACTAAATGACCAAATGATACTTCTTACACATTGAGGCGGTCCTGAATCACATCTCTGACACCTCTGTAAATGAAAATATTTGCTATTTTAAGTTAGAATGCAGTTTTAAATATAAAAATAAGCCAAACGCTGCTTCTCCTGTTTCACAGGCTCTCTCAACACAGATGCTCTATGTCTGGGTATGTAAGACTCAGACGGTGATACCGTGGAAGGATGAGAATGGATGGTACCTGTGTGTCACCTGAGACTACTGTGGTTACTATGGGGAGTGCGCTCAGACAGTGACCAGTCAGATTGTTCAAACTCTGCCTTAAAGTGCCCCCTTCACCGTCATTCTTCCACAGAATAATAACCCACAAGCATTTTCTAGCTGTTGAAAAAATTTTGTAATACATTACGCCCATTGACCCTTACAACAGCTGTGTGGAGAACAGCACAGGTATTGTTAACCTCTCCTTACAGATGAAGAAACAGGCTTACCTATCCTAGTAACATGGTAAGCAAGCGGCAGAACCCATAGATAATTATACTCAGATCAGGATGTTCTGAAACTAGAGGGCTCAGTAAGATAGATGAGCTTTGAATTATTTAAATCAGTGGTCTAATTGGGAGTTTGGCAATATTTACTTGTGTATTTATAAAGAAATGTTGAAAAAAAAAAAGCTCTCAAACTCAAGACATACACCTGTCATTACATGACCTCACCACCCTGAACTCCTCCAGCCCCAGGGCCCTGCAGGCGCTCTGTGTCTTCATCACCCACACTTCCACCTCGGAAGCCTGGATCTGCTTCCTCTGTCTGGAACATTCTTTCCTCAGATACCTGCACGGCACATTCCCTCGTTCCCTTCAAGTCTCTCAAATGTCAACATATCAGAAAGCGCGCTGCGTTTAACTGCCCCACCTAAAGAAGTGGCCCCCTCCCCATCTACCTCCCTCACCTTGGTTTACTTTCCTTCTGAGCACTTACAAGGATGTGACATATTGCATATCTATTGGTGAAAACAGAGACCTTATGTGTTCACTGCTTTATCCCTGCGACTTAAAATCGATCACGCTTGATATAGAGGAAATGCAGAGAACTTACTGAGTGAGTGAATGAACGAATGAGTGGATATACAAAAGAACGAATGAAGATATAATTATTTATAAAGTACTGTAGCACAGAATGATATTAAATATTCATGGAGTTACCATAAAGTTTCAGCTGTTCTTTCTTTTTAAATGAAGAAAGATGTAAGGTTTAAAAAAAGATCCCACCAAAAAGGAGACGACTGAAAAAGACCCACAGGTGGCATGTTTGCTGACATTATGTCTCAACACATGATGATGCCTGTGGTTAGCTCTGTGGTTTCGGCCAAGTCCCTCTCTTTGAGTCTCATTTTCCTCATCTTAAAAATGGGCTCCAAAAGCCCCTGACATCTAGGAGGCTATAGGAGGCGCCTGGAGGTCTGAAGCAGGGGAGAGGGTCGGTATATGGCGGCTCTCTTCTTTTTGAGTTATAATCTGAGTTTTTACAGTTTATAGAGAAGGTTTTGTGCTAAAAAAGTTTTTAGAACAATTGAATGACAGGTCCCCTAACGATGCCAATATTCAAGTTTCCATAACTAGCTTTCGTGGAAGCGATGACAAGAAGTTTCTCCTTTATATGAAGTGCAGAGTCATACCATGAAAATGAAGAGATTAGGCAAAAGGGATTCATGTCTTCAATATCATTTATATTTCTTTCTTTTCAGAAACTAATAGCTTGTACATTTTTAGGACGTGAACTGTATCAAAAGGGAAGGAAAGAGAAAAGAAATTATAAATGAGACCTTTGTATGTTTGTTTTGTTTTTATATTCGTGTGCAAATATTAGATCCCATTTTTTAAAATGTGTTTGGTAATAAACTCCTTCATGTAACACCTTTCTCACATGTACGCAGACTTAAACAGGGTGGCTTTGCCAGGAAACATTTTCTTCTGAATCCTCACCCAGCATTTCAATTATTAGTCACTTACTTTTCAGAGCATTGAACACCATGTTCAAAATACAAATGTGAAAAATACAGTGACGTACACAATCACCTGTTTTGTGTACGCACACTTACATACTCCATTATGTTGTACAGGATTTCAAATCGTTATTACCCAGCTCTTAAGAAGGCAGGTTTAAATTCTATCACCGTAGATGCAAAAGCATTGCCTTCTGTGAGAAGAAAATGGGCCTAAAAATGGACTCAAGCACATGCTTTTTTAGCACATGATAAAGAATATACACTTTGCCAGACAATCATTATGTTCTCTGATATACAAGTGTTCATCTAAGATTGTGTCCACATATTAAAATACCTAAATTTATCGAAACTTACGAAGACTATAAGCTTATCTTGTTCATCATGTCCTATGAGGCTTTAAATATAAATTCTGGTAACCAAAACTCAAAATGAGTGAACTTAAATATATTTCATAAGAATATAAGTACAGAGAACTGACTTAAGTGTCCAAATACAGCTACAATATGAAATGACTGTAGAACGTATTTCAACATCAGGGAAAAACTAACAGTAGGTGGCTTTCAAATGCTCAGCGTACTTCATAAGGACTTCATAATGTACTTCAGAACATATTACACAAAAAGACTCTAAAATAAATGATAAAGGGAGATTCTATTAAATGCACAGCTTTCAAAATAGAGCTGATAAAGTAACAGAAAAATGTGTATTTTGGAGACATTACTGGACCTTTCTGAGGCCTAATTTCCTCTTCTGTAAGATGAAATACACATTTATATGGTGGTTGTGAATATTAAATAAAAGAATATGAATACAATAGCTAGTGGGAAGCTGGCACATGGCAGACACACAGCAAATGACAGGAGGCATTTATATCATCTACATAACATGCTATGTACAAAAAGCGGGAACCTGGATGTGTGCTATGATTTCTTCTAGTAAGAATTATGTCTATAAATTAAGCAGGATAGAAAAAGAAACATAGCTCTTTTAGGATAATGGAATCATGGGTTAATTTTTATCTTCTGAAAATCTCACTTGTGCAATAAATACAGTATTTGAAACGACTCTTAAGTATGCCTTCCACAGATCAGTGAAAATAAGCTTCAGAGAAATTACTTATTCCTACACCTTGTTTTCTTCTGTCCTTCCCCTCCTGTGAAAACAGAAGTAGCAGTGAGCTGGGGGTGCAAACGTTACCTGTTTTACAGGCACCATATAGCTGGTGCCGGTTCCACGCTGCCGCCACTAACTAAACATCACAGGACTTTAAAGGGCAAAATTCAAATGACTCAAACGGAAGAACACCTCTTTCCCTTTTGTCTCTGACAATGATGTTTCCCTCCTCATTGAATTGGGTGACTTTCGCCCTTGCTGGAAGTCAATTTGTCAAGCTGCTGCAGCCTCCTTATCAGACACAGAGTCACTGTCCTTGAAAAAGTGGGCTGAGTCACTTATTCTCAGATGAGACTTTTAGCCTTAAACTCCTCTGTGGCTGCTCAAAGTGAACGTGCCTATCTTGAGCCGAGGCAGCGCTCCTGAGGTCTGCATCTCCCTATGCGCAATGATGGCAGCTTATTTCATCTTTAGGTATTTGTGAATGTGAATAGGTATTAATGCATATGAAAGTACTTCCTGAATAGAAAGAAATTGCCAACGTGTAGAGGATTATTATTGATATCAGTGCTGTTAATCACCATATTCCTATCTTCCATGTGATAGGAATGGTGCTAGGCTGGTTCTAAAAGGCTGGATGATGACACCTGATTTAAAGTTACCCAGGAACTGTGCAATTCTTTTCAGGGATACAGTAAAGTCAGACCGTGCTGTCTCCGTACACAGGGCTTCAAAATACAAAACCAACCAACCAACCAACCAAAATCCCTACTTCAGTAGATGTATAGAAATACAAAAAGGTGACAGGAATGGTCTCTAGTGGTCCTCTGTCTGTTACAGCTACTCCTTTGATAAGGTTTAAGGTGGCCAACAATACCTGTTGTGGCCACTGGATCTGGTGAAGATCTCTGGTGAAGGGAAGTCAAATTTCTAGAAGACCAAAAAGTCATAAGTTGTTGGACTTAGAAGCTGTCAGACTGCCCCACTGAACTAAGCAGTATTCAGACCAGTGCCTGGCACACAATAGGTACTCAAAACAGTATTATTACCATTCATTATGGTAATTATTATTATTAGACAAGAAAACATAAACAGAACATAAATTATGATCATATCCATTTCCGAGTATTTATAAATTTTATTAAATAGAAAATGTAAAGTTGTGGAAATAAGATTAAAGTTCAAATATGAAATGTGGGACAGCTAACCTTCTACCAGATTTTCCCATTTCAATGGCAGAGAACGACAGAATAAACGTAGCTACCGAGAGAATTTTATAAGCATCACATCTTGCACTGCTTGTAATAAAAGGAGAACGTGTTGTTGAGACAGCCTGAAGGGTCAAACCACCTTCCCTAGCCCATGGGGGAGGGATGCCTACCTGCCTCGGGAAGGGTGTTCTGATAAGAATGAGCACCTGAATTCTCTCCTACCTTTGCCTCTAGGTCCTGTGATGAGCCCAAACTTTTAGCCTCTGCTTCTCTCCTCAGGTGTATTAGGAAACTGAGCACCTAGCCGTGAACTGCTCAAGAATAAATGGTTCTCAGTCGCCACAGAAAGGCTCTCCTAGGGCAGAGCACACACACCCTTGGGATGGGGAGAATGCGATGAAAGAATTAAGTTCCCAGGGGCTTCCAGATGTTTGGAGTTGTACGTGGGGCACATAAACACACACACACACACAATCACACACACACGGAAGAGGCCAGCAACTGCAGTTAGGAGCCATGTTTTACAGCTTCCTACTTATTTTATTGTATCTCTAAAGACAGAAATTACACAATAAAGCATTCTATGATCACTCTCCATAAGTGCTGTTGTGACTTCAATACATAATATATGCTTCCACATGGTTAAATATAATATTTAATGAAACACTTTTAAAATGAGACATACGATGGGGGAAAATTCTTTGTGTTAAAATAAGAGGAGGAAAGATTTTGGCTGACAATTTATTTTCTAGGACAAATAAGCCGTCATGCCACATGAGCCTCCACAAATACGTGTGTTTACTTTAAGGAGCTGCTATAGAAGCTAATTTTTATTAAGGCCGGGCTTTGGTTTTTAGTTAAAGTTGATAAAGTATTAATAGAGTAATTCATGGAGCCAGAAATGATTTCACTGTGGTATTTCAGTCTCAGACTGAATGCTGACCCTGCCACGTAACAGCTCTGTGACCACGTAAAAATAAGGTAATAATAGCTAACGTATCAGGTTACTTTGAGGATAATATAACTTAACAGAGAACAGTATACACACAGACACACACGCCCTTATAGGTGTCTAACCCAGAGTTAACACTGAGCCTCTACACTGTCTGCCAGTAATGGTAGTTCATTATTCTACATTTCTGCCACATTTTAGCACTGAGATACTGCAGAGATTTCTTAACTACTCTACTTCCTCATGTGCTGAATAGAATGATAAGATCACATCCGCCAAAGAGTTATTATAAGGTTAAAATGATATAATAGGGGGGAGGGTATAGCTCAAAAGCTAGAGCACATGCTTAGCATGCATGAGGTCCTGGGTTCAATCCCCAGCACCTCCTCCAAAAAATAAATAAACCCAATTATCTCCTCCCTTGCCAAAAGAAAACAGTTAAATAATACAGTTAAAAAACACACCAAAAATAAATAAATCTTCACTTAAAAAATGATATGATATACACACAAAGTCTAATGGTCAGTCCATAGAGGGCCCTAAAACACATGAAAACAGTACACGAGACATCTTCTCAGCTTAAGTGAAAACAGATTTCTGCTGTAATAGTCAGAGGTTTTATTTTTAATCTATTTTCTATTCCAGGTAGAAGTTACCCAGAGGGAGTTTTGCATTGCGGAAGAAAACGGTGGCCATTGAGTCCTATGGCCTTCTATATATCCTATATACAGGGTACCTACATAGCCTCGAAAATAAAAAGAATAAGAATAAAACTATAATAAAACCCATATATTCAGCACAATCACAGGCCCAGAATGTCTGAGCTTCAAAATTTCAGAAGTGAAAAATAAAAAGCATCATGATCTCTCACATTCCATGTAAATGTTTCACATATTCAAAAGGTAGATCTATAATTGAAATAAATAACAGAGAAAACCATACAAATAGAAATAAGATGAACTTACCTGTACTATAAGTGAATAGTTACTCACACTGAAGGAGGTGTGTGTCTGTGTGTGTGTCTGGGGGGGGGGGTAACCTTGAAAATATCATTATTTTTGAGTGCTATTACTCTAAGGCTAACAGAAAGAGCTCTACACAAATACCCTAGCTAGTAAGTGGGTTGGAATTTTAAATGTACTCTAGGATTAAGCAAATAAATAAATGCATTGTGGATAAGTTTCTCACTGACAGAGAAAAGAGTTTACAAATAAAGAAAGAGAGAAGACTAGAGTGAACTCTGTGGAAATGGATGGACCTGGAGGTATCAATACAAACTCATGGTTTTTAAAATGATCATAGTTAAATATAAACATGGATGTGGACGTATGAGTGCTCTGTCCCCTGACACCACAGTATCAACGAGCAGACCTAGCCCTTAAGCCTTGGCTTCTAAATACCATTCTTTATTAAAAAGTCCAGGCTCCTTGAAGTCAGGGAGTGAATCCAGAGCCAGGCAAGGAAAGTGCAGGAGGAGTCTAGAACATCTGTGGTTCAAAACCTGATGGGAGGGCACAAGTCGAAGGATGCAGGAGAAAACTGGAAAGGAGCTCCCAACGGCCAAATCTGAGATAATTTGTGCAAAAAAACTAAAATGATGATAGTCACAGATTGCAACCACAGACAATCACTGAGCTTGTGGTGATATAAATAAATAAGTGAATAAATACATATAAAGGGAGGAGAACAAACGACAGAAAAATACCACTTGGTAAACACCACAGTGGTAATTATCCCAGGCAATAATCACCAATGCATGCTAAATTTAGCAGGTGAAAGTGTGATGAGAAACTGTTCACAACAACCTCAAAGTACCTCACCACAGATATTTATTAATCCCAAAGGGGAAAGTAATAATTTTGTGGAGAAGAAACACGGTTGACACCACCTCAATCAAGTGGTCAAAGCGAACATTACCGGTAAAGTAAAGTAAAGTAAAGTAACGCACATCAAAACTGCGCGTCTCCTGAGATAACACACTTCAGGGGACATGCCGTCACTTCCATGGCATCCTCTCCAAAAACGCACAACTTGAACACATGAACAAAAATCGGACAAAGTCAAATTCAGTGACATTTTATAAAATAATTGGTGCTTTTTTTAAAAAAAATGTCAAGGTCAAAAAGGAAAATGAAAAAGAATAAGGAACTATATCAGATTCAAGGACATTAAAGAGACAGGGTGTTAATGCAGTGTGTGACCTGGACTGGACATGGACCAGAAGAAAAATCACTGGGACAACTGACAAAATCCAAATTATGTCTAAATTAGAAAATGGTACTGCATCGATGTTAGCTGCGGTTATCTGAGATGGTAATATTCGCTGAATCTGCATGAAGAGTATACAAAATTCTTTGTATAACGTACATCGTTTTTATTTGTAAATTAAATCTAAAATTTTCAAAGTGAAAAGTTAAAAAAAATAAGCGAAGTTATGCCCAGCTACTCATATCCCCACCGCTCTCCAATATTAAACACCTGTGTTTTTCCCGCCTTTTCTCCCCCTTCTTCGCCTCCTCCCTCGGATCCATCAAAAGCAGGAGCAGACACGCAGCACGTGGGGAGCACGACTGCTGAGGTTATCAGGCCTCTCAGCAAAGGCGCTCGGATGTAACTGTCCCACTGCCACCAAAGCCAACTGGGACCTGAGCCGACCCTGGGAGGACGGTGCCCTGCAATGGAGTCAAAGCCATCTCCATCCAGTGACATTCACTAAACTCAAGTTCACTTCCTAGAAGGGGTCTCTGAACTAAGACACATGTACAGTTGTGAAGAAAGTCTGCCTGTGTGAAGGGGATAAACAGGGCCTCCCTATCTCACCCCCTTGCCAAAAAAAAGTGCTCGTCAGAATTTAAACATACTACATACAGCCCTGGACCTGGTGTCTCTCTCCACAAAGCCAGTTTCTCCTCCAGATTTCCCAGCTAGTTAAGGGGCACCACTTTCTCCCTAGTAACTTGCGCCCAAATCAGAGGGGGACCAACCCCCCCTCCACCTCAGCCGTCACCAGGGCACTGGTACCGGCCCCTCCAGCTCTCTTCTCCCCTCTTCTCTTCACAGCTGGTACGAAGTTCAGGGCCAAGTTC
Organism: Camelus ferus; assembly: GCF_009834535.1. NCBI lineage: Eukaryota > Metazoa > Chordata > Mammalia > Artiodactyla > Camelidae > Camelus > Camelus ferus. The sequence goes on from NC_045710.1 coordinate 9,868,995, forward strand.
GGGGACCAGACCTTTGTCCCCTAACTGGTACCCCTCCGGTCCCCTGCGCACACAGAGGTCAGAGGGCTTCTCCTAAAGCCCAGATCTGATCACACTGCCCCTCGGGCATCTCTCTTGCCGGTGGCCTCAGCGCTGTCGGGGTAAAGCCCGAGCAGGACACTGGGGGCCACCGTCTGACCTGTGCTTCCCAGTTTCCTCTCTTCGTGGCTCTTGCCTTCACACCACGTGCCCAGCTGTGCTGAGCTCGGCTCCAGAATCACCTCAGAGCAGTCTTCCCCGCTGCCCCCCGACACAGCAGCTTCATGCACACCACATGCAGACCCACCCACAGCCCCGGAGCACTCAGGCCCTGACTGCTTTGTTACTAAACCCATTGTTAACCAGATTGGAGTCCCCACACTGAGTCCTCTGCCAGGACGGGAGTTAGAGCTCTGCAGGTATGACTCCACTTGACCCTCACAATAGTTCTACGTTATTTCCACTTTATACACGAGGAAACGGAGGTTGTGTGAGGCTGCAGAGCAGTGAGTGGTGGAACTGGGATTTGAATGCAGGTCTCCGAGGTGAAGAGCCCAAATGCTTTACTACCAATTACCTTGTCTCTTCTTCTGTCTCCAGACTGCAGCTCAGTGAATGGTGCCTAATCTATGCTTGAAGAATCTTCAATGGCTATTTCACACTGTGTTCTGTTCAAACAACAGGTATGAGGCATGGCACCTTTCAGAATGTTTTAAGTAAGCAGCAGTTCACACGCACAATGCTATGTACTGAGGGAGTGACAGATGCTGTAAGATGAAGCCATGCTTTCTGTTCTCTGAACCAAACGCCTGATTTCTCAGGCCAAATCATGTTCAGTCCACATAGAGTGACAGCAGGAAGAGAAAAGGTGAGCATGTCATCCAATGCTGCCCAAAGGTTGTGCTGGATCTACTCCCCCGGCAAACAGGAGCAAGTGTGGTACAGGGCCAGGAACACAGGCTTCAGAATCACACAGGGCTGGGGGTGAACTCCAGTTCCATCATTCACAGGCTGGACAGTTCATGGGACCTCATCTTCTAGGTCATGTGACCTCATCTAAAACACAGACTCTGCACGTCTGTTTTAAAGTTTAATGCAGTGATGGGGACTTGGTACACATTCCACCTTCCCCTGTTCCCCCACTGATGCCAGTGACAAGAGGGCAGATCTTTAGAGGAAGAGGGACCTTCTCAAGGTCTCCAGCCATTTGCAGAACCCAGGGATATGGATGCTTGCTCCATTTTAATCATCGTTAAAAAAAAAAAAGGCACACGGACCTCTTGCTCATATTTTGGACAAACATGCTTGTGACCTGTATGCCTCCCCATGAGAAGGAACTAGCTGGTCAGGAATGACTGTCAGCAAAATACAGCAAATTAATATAAAGTAGCATCAATCTAAATGCACCAGGGCACTCTGTAAGGAAGCATTTCCATTATTCCAGGCAAATGATTCTGCTTGCACGTAAGCGGGAAGCAGTGTGGTCTAACCATCACTCATGGCAAGAACATCAGATTGAATGTCAAGAGCCTCGGCCTTGCCATTTTAAAGGTGACCTTGAAAACTTCTTTTAAGATTTAATATTCATTTATTTGACAAATATTTACTGCGTGTCTGTAAGATCCCTGTTCTCATGGAATTTACATTCTAATGGAAAGAGAAAGTCATCACATAATAGACAGACAGACACACGGACAGGCAGTGAAGAAGTCAGGAGCGGTAAGTGACTAGAAGAGAATAAAAATGGTCACAAGACAGGTTACGACTCGGTGGATGCAGTCATTTTGGAAACGGTGACATTTAAGATAAAATCTGAGGACATAACCTCTCCCTTTCTGAAAATCCTTTTTTTTTTTTTTTCCTATAAAATGTGACCACTGAACAGGGATGCTTGTGAAAGTGTCTTCCAACTCTAGAAGTGCGTGACTTCACGATTATTAGGGATATAGTATCTGTGTAAGGACACATTTTAACATCAAATATTGTCCCACATTTGATTAAGAAAATCATTGATGGCAGTGAGTCTTAGCTTTGAAGACATTTAAGATAACAGTAAATCTTCCGTAAGGAACTAAACACAGATTTGCACACTTAACTTTTCCTACTGATTTTGTCTAAACTCTGACAAAGAAGTGCATATTTTGCTGATGTTTTGGCAGATGAGGCCAAACTGGCCTCTGACCAGAAGGGTTAATATGTCCTTCCAAGCTTCAAAGCAGGCAAAAGACATGAATTTGTAATGAGGTTAGAAGTTGTCTTAAACTAATTCTTTCTGTTGATCACTTACAATCACAAATGCAGACTAAAATTTGACAAGGCAAAAATCAAACTCTAAGCCACATGTTCTTTTTTTACATAAAAACAGAAAGAAAAATTGAGCTGATGGGGTCTGGAATTTTTTAAGGAAACATCAGTATTTTGACCTGTATTTTTCATGTGCCAGTTAACTAGAAAATTACAAAACCTGAACAACTCGGATAAATCATACGAAGGGAATTAACACAATACATCCACCCCCTCCCCCTCAGCGTCCCCTCTTCCCACCCCCCACCGCCCTCCAAGCCCGGGCACCTTTCTGGAATGGAAACGAAGGCCTTGCGAGCTGTTGAAAAATGAGGGCCTCTGAATTTTTAATTGTGTTAACTAATTGTTAGAAAACTAGAAATCGCTGTCTCTCTGAGAACCAGTGAGGTAGCAGGCTCCACTGACTCTGTGTTTAATTTTGCAGGAGCTGGCTGGTTTCCCGGCAACACACTGATTTGTGGGGCCACTACTTTGGGCACCTCGAGGATAATTAAATATTAAGTCCCCCTTTGATGTATGCAAAGTCTGCCTAAGAGGATTACCAGTCCCAGTGAAGGTAGCAGTCCCGCATTTTCTGGTAATTGAACATTGCAATGTCATTATCTATTCTTATCTTCACTCTGTAAGAATCCGTCTCTATTCTTAATATTACCATTGAGAATGGAGAAGGCGACAGGGAGAAGTTAAGAAAACAGGAGCGCATGTAATCAACCTTTTGAAGTCTTCTAAGTGACTGAGGCATGGAGGGGAACAAGACAGTTTACTATGTGTCAAAGAAATGACAGACGTGAGCAAACCATCCTCTATCTCCTCAAGTTCAAGGTTCCATTTTACGCACCAAGTAGCCACGGCTCACAATTTAAGAGACTTCTCTAAGACTGTAAAATAACAGTGGAGGGAGGGTGGAGGCACAGGCCTAGGGTCCGTCCGCTAGCGCCCAGATCTTTGCTATTTCCTAGTGAGAGGTAACAGAGCCTTTTAAAAACACTGATGGAGACTACCTCAGATTTAAACCATGGGCAGAGTTTCGGAATGTTGCAGAAGTTGTTGCTATTTCCATTCTGATGCTGCAATTTTTTGGCTTTCACTTTCTAAGTAGCAAGCAGATATTTATAGCTGTAAGGCAGAGTTCCCCCACCAAATTCACTTGCCCTCCAAAGTAGATTTGAATAAGCAATGCCAGGCTTGACCCAGAATACTTAACTTTCAAAGAAGGAGGAGGAAACACTCAGTGATTTAATTTATTTTTGGAAAAGACTATAGACGAATAACATAATTAAATCACTATGGTAGATTTTTTTGGTTATTGAAGTATAGTTGACTTACAATATTAATCTGAGGTATATGACATAGTGATTTGATATTTAATAATTATATTCCATATAAAATTATTATAAAATATTGGCTAAATTCCCTGTGCTTTACATTACATCCTTGTAACTTGTTTATTTTATACCTAACAGTTTGTACCTCTTAATCCCCTTCACCGATCTTGCCCCTCTCCCTCTGGTAACCATTAGTTTGTTCTCTGTATCTGTGAGACCGTTTGTTTTTTAATATTCATTTGCTTTATGTTTTAGATTCCACATACAAGTGAAAACGTACAGTGTCTTTCCCTGACTTAGTCCACTAAGCATAATACCCTCCAGACCCATCTGTGATGTCACAAGTGACAACATTTCATTCTTTTTTATGGCTGAGTAGTATTCCAGTGTGTGTGTGTGTGTGTGTGTGTGTGTGTGTGTGTGTGTGTGTGTGTGTGATCTTTTTTATCCATTCATCTGTTGATGGACACTTAGGTCGCTTCCGTATCTTTGCTATTGTCAATAATGCTGCCACAGCCACTGGGGTGCAGGTATCTTTTTAAATGAGTGTTTTTTGTTCTCTTTGGATATATACCCAGGAGTGGACTTGCTGGATCATATGGTAGACCTATTTTAATTTTTTGAGGAACCTCCATAGTGGCTGCACCAGTTTACATTCTTCCCACCAGTGTACTAGGGTTCTCTTTTCTCCACATCCTTGCCAGCCACATGTAAAAGAATGAAATTAGAACATCTTCTCACACCATATACAAAAATAAACTCAAAATGGATTAAAGACCTTAATGTATGGTAGTTTTCTTATTTCCACTACCAAATACTTTAAAGAAACTCAGGTCATTAGCTTCCAAGGACCGGGAAGTTGTTTGTATTCAAGGGGAAAGTAAGAGGAGGTAGAAAATAAAAAAGTGAAGGAGACATGAAATTATTTTTGCTAAAGTTAAGAGACACTCTGTCTGGAGGGATGGTTGAGGGCCTGAAAAGTTCACATCACCAAGGGAAACAGTGATGAAATGAAGAGCAACAAACAGTCTCTGCAAATGAGAGAAAGCAGTTTGTGTTCAGTGACGTTAAAGTGAAGTCAGTTTAGAAAAGTGCCTGGAAAAGAAATCTTAACAAAAGCTAAGATCTCTTAAATCCTGTTTTTGGTAAAAGTTAAGCTAAGATGAAATTAAAATCTTAGAAGTATCCAGAAATCACTGAAATCCTATAAAAGCTGCAAGTTGTTCTTTGAATAACTGGACAATTAAGGAAAATTTATAAGAAGAAATAGTGGTTATACTCATATTATTTCTGAACTATTCAGACTCAAATATCAAAGTGTATTTTCTAGTGTTTCAACATGACAGATAAGATGGATATCTTCGTCCTTTCCTGGTTTCCATGTTCTTTCCTAATGTTTTTGGTACATTGATCTCACATGACATGAGAAACCAGCCTCATCGCCCTGCCAGGCTCCAGCCATCAAGGAAGATGAAATTAAGCAAGGCTGAGAACTTGAAAAATGGAAACTACGTAACAGTAGGAGCATTCATTTGCTTCAGGATGAGGAGAACCTAACATTCCACACGGCAAAAACAACATGATCCAACTTAGAGCTTACCTCAGGGATGTTACGTGAACATCTGTGTTTGTTGAAAACAAGCGTTACCACTAACTGTGCTGAGGACCTGGAATATATTACATAGCCCATTGCATTTGTGTTCAGAAACCTCTTAAAAGAACTTGTTAGCATCTCTTGGTGCAATTCAAAGCAAAATGTTGAGAATGAAGAAGCTGATAAGGTCAGGATGCTTCAGAGAGAGTATTATTCAGATATTAGTAACTTTCAATACAATCCATTTCAGCAATTTGGCAAGATTAGAGAACCTTTGATAAGTCCATCTTTTTTGAATCTCAAATTCTCTAACTCTGAAGAAGAGATAACAGTATTTACCTGTTTCTCTCACACAGGAAAATAAGAACAAATGGGATAATTCTGATGATGCTCTCAGATGAGCCTCGAGATATTCTTAATATTTGATTCTTCTTTAAAAAGTTCATTGTTCTTTAAATGAAGCAGTAAAGATATAAATATGTTATAAAACAAAGCTTTAAAATTAGAAGGTACACTGAGTCGGAATCAGACTTCCAGGAAACTCTTCTGCAGATCAGATTACCTGGAAGTCTTATTTTCCAACTTTTATTGGCCTATGGTCTACTCCGCAAGCAAAAGCCCTTGACTGAGGTTCCCGACTCCGAGATCCTATGTCTTCAGGGTGCATCTGTTCAGAATTTAAGCCAAACTTCAAAAGCCACCATATTTCTTTGATTTAGGAATTAGCATTTCCATCTACTCAATCAACAAGCATTTAGGCTCTGAGTGCTTGCACAGCATGCTGAGAGGGCTTCAAAAGATGCTAAGCACATCCTCCAGGGCATCTGAGTTTTCACGGTAGTGGGGAGACAAAACTTTTAGTAGTAGTAGTAACAACAATAATGACAATAACAACAACAACAACAATAGTAGTAGTAATAGATAATTAAAGCTCAAATGTGTGGAATTCAAGGTTCATTTAAGTTTGAAATGGTCAGGGAAGGTTCCAGAGAGGCAATGGACTAAATGAGCCTTGGAGGATGATGGAGAAACCAAGATCTTGCGTGTCTGCTACATTATGTCTATCCACGTACAGAAGAGAAGGGAGGACATTTGTGTGCCTGGGCAAGGCATGAAAGACACAAATTAGCTAAACTTCACACTGCATTTTCACTCAGATCTGCATTTCTCCAGGGGAAGGGCGAGCCGCCGTGATTAGGTGATACTGTGAAAAATCCTGACTATATGCTACGAGGAGAAAAGGGATACACACGTGTTATGCGAGTGAGGCATCCTCTACTACGTACATTCGAACAGATGGAAAAACGAAAAACAAACTCTGTTGCACATATTTAACTATTACATAGCTGGACTGATGAACACACTGGGCAGTCGGCATTGCCAAGGTGAATATTCACTTGAAGATAGTTTAAAGTGATAAGAAATGAGCAGCCAGAGGCTCCCTTACCTGTCTCTGGGGCCAAGTGGCTTTGACAATGGCTTCCGTTCTAAAGAACACAAGGAGCTTGCCATCCTCCTCTGTCAGGTGAAATGACTGTCCCAAAATCTGCAGCACGTGAATGCGGGGCCTCACGGGCCAGGTGTCATCAGTACAGAAAGGCCGCAGCCACTCCAGCAGGTCCTCAGAGGAAACCAGCTCTTCTCTGCAAAATCAGTGGTTAGAGAGAAACTAGTAAGTCTTTTTCTTTTTTATTCCAGTAATCAAATGTGATGACTAACCTAAGCACTTGTTTGTTGGCTGATTTTATTTTTTTCCTATTGAGAGGAGAAACGTACGTTTTAAATGGCTGAAAGCAAATCGTACTAGGTACTTAAAAACTATGCAAAATGTGATTTTTTTAAAACAGCATCAAATTAAAATGAGCTACATAAAGCAGATAAAAAATAATCAGTATTAATCAACATGTTCTTAGATACTCTGTTTCTTAAGTAAAGTTTATTAAGAAGAATGGCTTATTTCAAAGGTCTGTGAAGATGTTATCCCAGTGCCCATCCAGTTCCCAGGGCTTCACAGACCAACTTCTTGCTGAACAGACCATTAGCTCAATGGGCAGAATTGAAGATTTCCAAATCAGACTGTTTTCATTGGAGCACTGCTTTCAGAGTGGTAAGTGTTTCTACTGTAATAGTTCATGTAGAAGGGAGCTAGTGTCGTGGATACCCAGGTAGGCATTCAGAAAAATCTTTGATTGAAATGTTATTTCAGTCTTGGCAAACAAAATAATCCCTGTAATATAATCTTCGTGGATGGCTTATCTCACCAACTAGTTAATTGACTTGAATCCAAAGGAAAAAAAAAGTATGACATTTCTACTAATGACATTAAGAGCATCAGGCATCATTCTGGTAATTTTATATAAACTATTACTAGTTGATAATAACTATGTTAAGTAAATATTATAAACACTATTCTATTTTTAATTTTTTCCAGTTTTATTGAGAGGTAAGTGACATACAGCATTGTATTAGTTTAAGGTATACACTGTAATGATTTGATATTTGTCTATATCACAAAATAATGACCACAATAAGTTTAGTTAACATCCATCACCTGACAGAGTCACAAGATTTTTTCCCGAGATGAGAACTTTTAAGACCTACTCCCTTAGTAACTTTCAGATATTCAATATAGTACTGTTAACTATAGTTACCACGCTGTCCACGTAAATTCCATTTTATAGTGACATTACATGCCCAAAAACATCTACACCAGTGCAACAGGACCCCAAAGGCGATGTTCTTTCTACTACTTTCCTATGTGATAGAATTTCAATAAGGGGTTACAATAAGGGATTAGAGTATCTCTGAAGATAAAAGTTGAATGGGTGGTTATTAAACAGGGAAGTCTAAAAGGGTTCAGAGAAGGGGGACATTTGTACAACTTTCCATCCAGTGCTAGAATCTCTCTGCTTACATTCCCAGATGGACCCTCTCAGGAAAACCACTAATTTGGTGATGATGTCAATGAACTCCTTTCGGTGACTGTTAAGAGGTCACTCACACAGAAGCCTCCCTTCCACAAGGCCCTGGAGATCCACGCTAAAGCACTGAATTATATAGGTATTGTGACAACCAGATCTTTAGGAGACTCCTAGCAGTAAATCACCTACACTGAGTTCCAAATTTCATGAACTAATAAGACGAGAGGAAATTTTTTAAAACTTCCAAGAATAAAATTCTACAATACTACCAAATATTTCTCTTAGTGTGCATTCTATAATATACTTGCCAATACAACCTCATGGCAATTTAAATTAAGAAACAGAGTTCATTATTTGTATTTAGGAATAAAACATATTACAAAACACTATGCACAACTGGTTTAAGCATTTCCTACATTTACAGAAATATCTGTTAGTTTTACCCGAGTGCCCTTAATATGTATCAGAAATGGCAAGACTGGGAGCAAAAGAAGCAGAATGCCATAAATATATCCCAGGTATCTACCATGTGCAGAGCAATCAGACAGTACTGTGTATTATTAAGAGTATTACTTTGGAACTTGCTGGACCTGTGAATCCTGGCCCACCCTTCCCTAACAACTCTCAAAAATCATGAATGTCGTCATTCCCGTTTTATAGTTAAGTAGACAAAGGTCCTAAAAAGTGTGTCTCTTGGAGTCTGTGAAACCAAAACAACATATACAAAGCACTTAGCACTGTATGCGGCACAGAGGGAGGACTTAATAAAAAGGAACCATCATCCAATCATCATCATCATATCAGCATCATCAAAGTACTAGTTTGTACTTGATAATCAAGGATGAAAAATGATACGATCTCTGCCTTCAAAGAACTAGTAGTACAATGGAACAGAAAGGTGCTACAAGCGACTATGCTCTCAATTACTAAAATAATATAAAATTGAACAACTGCTTTGGAGGAAGAGCTAGTAGAATCAGGGAAGGCTTCACAGAGGACGCGGCCTCTGAACGGGGTTATAAAGGACAGATGGAAGGTACACAAATGGAAAGGTGGCAAAATACACTCCAGAGAAAGAGAACAGCAAGGGGAAAATAAGTCAAAGATTTCAAAGGACATCACATGTTCAGGGAGTGATAAAACCACAGACGCCTGGAGGTAAACGGGAGGAGAGAGCTAAGTGAGGAGAGGTCCGCTGACCTGGACCACCAGGAGCTCGCACACCAGGCTCAAAGCGCGATGCAGCTCCACGCTGTGAAAGCACGGGCCCTGTGGTTGTCAGGCCCAGACTCCCCGCTTCCCGACGGCGCTACGCTCACCAAGAAGTTACTGAATGGTCCCAGCCAGCCTCAGTTTCTTACTGGTAAATTGGAGATGGATAACAATCCTTTACCCATGGAGTGGCTGAGAATTAAATACGTAACATGGAATAATAAAGCATATAATACATTATCTGACCCATAACTAAGAACTTCAATTAGTGGCAACAGTGATATTACCGAGGACGATGGTCTGATTTTGTGTGAAATGGGAATGAAGGGGGATTTCTGAGCAGTGAAATATCATAGTCATGATAGTGCTCGGAGAAGTAGGCTGGCGGGGCATGCTTGAGCCCTCCCGTGAGGCCTGCGTGGTCAAATTAAGTATAATTCAGGAGAAGAGTAAATCACGTTTTCGGCTTTGAGCCCAAGCCAATTTCACATCATGAGAAACTGACATTTTGACCTTGCTACCCGTGTTCCAAGTGGGGGCGGGTAGGATGAGCTAGAATGAGAAGAAGGTGGAGTCACGAAGCCCAGATGGAAGTTATAAGAGTAATGTCAGACCTGCATATGGTGAACAAGAATGAAAACTGTTAACAACTATGAAAGCTGACTGTGTGCCATGAATTACATTACTTCATCATCACTCTCTTTTCATGTATTCTGTTACCATCTCCAGTTTGAAGATGAGGAAACCACCACAGAGGGTTTAATAACTCGTCCACAGTCACACAGCAGGCAGTGGAGCCAATACCTGAGCTTGGACTGTCTTACTGCCCAGTCAATCACTATGCGGTGCTAACCAAATAGGGGCATATTCCAGAACACTGTGGCAGTAGGTTGAATTATTCAGATACTGATGTGATACAGAAGGATTACTATTATCGTGTTTCTAAGTCATTAAATTGAGTTACATTCCTCATACCTTGGACATTTTGGAGAAAACTGCTCTAACTTTTGGTTGATAGTTCAAATACATCATAAAATTACGAGAACTCATTCCTAAAACAGAAGCATTGTGTTCCAGGGGCACCATGTTCCAGATGAGCCTGACTGTATATCATGGAAGTGTCTGTGCTCAATACGGCTACACAGAAATGAGAAGTAACTACAGGAAAAGCCGTCCAGGACAACTACATTCTATCTCCTACAGGTTTTAGCTGCAAAATATTTACATTTGGGTTTCAATTTGAGTTTTTAAAATTCATAGTCACTCTTATGATTCAGCAAATACACACATACAGAGAAAAGCAGAATAAAAGAATTGTCATAAAATGTTACAACTGGTGAATCAAGGGGAAGAAAATGTAGTCATTTTTCTATCTTTGCAACTTTTCTGTGGGTTTGAAAAATTTCAAGGTAAGTAGGAGGGTAAAAAATAACTAATTATGCCTTTTATAATATAAAAAACCAGAATGGGAAGGAAAATGATTCCATTTTTACAGTATTTTATGAAGGCAAGGAGAGGGTTTAATGAGCTTAGGAATAGAAAGAGAACATGATTTCAAAACATTTTTACCTTATAAAAGTTATGCAAATGATTTTATAAGATACAAAACAGATAGTAGAGAAAAACCTCTCATAGTTCATTGCAAATATGCAGACATTTGCTTTTACCTTTTTCCTTATAATGAGGATTTTCAGGGTTGGGGGAGGTTATTTTACTGCACAAGGTAATTCAATACACTATTTTTTAAGAATTAAAAAGGGAACACACATTTCATATAATCAGTTTTGGCCTAAAAGATAAGGCGTCTTCTGAAATATGCAAGTTGCTCTGTTAGCAGGAAAGCTCAAGAGCAGCAACAATGACAACAAAAATAGGTCCCTGAATAATTAACCGGAGAATGTGATGTTCTGTCATGTAATGTAGCATGAGAGGGTATTCACAAAACTACAAAGGGATGGAAGGGAGATGGAAACTAAACAAAGGCAATTACTGAATTAAAGAAAAAGACAAATTCTGAGAATGTTAACAAGCTGATCCTTCATAAGAGTTTGCAGATTCTGCATAGCGTAACATAGGAAGATAACCCAACCTTGAACTTAATTGCTTAAGGTACATTAAAAGAGATAGTAAATATGAAAAGCACTTACATATCACGATGCACTACACAAAATAAGATTATTGTTCTTATTTGAGAATGGGGGAAGGAAAGACTGCATTCAAACAAGAAAAACACAGACCTTTGCAATTTCTTGTAAATATAAATGTCATAGAATTTGAATGCTTGAAGGGAACATAAGGTCATTTTGTCTAATCTTTGATATTGAAGTTATAAACCAGCAGCCAAATTTACATACTGGTTTACACAATATATGCTAATTTTTCAAAATTAAAATATTTTACACAATCAAGATTTTCCACAACAGACACATGAAAAGATGCTCAATATCACTAATTATTAGAGAAATGCAAATCAAAATTACAATAAGGTATCACCTCACACTAGTTAGAATGGTCATCATTATAAAGTCTACAAATGATAAATGTTGGAGAGGATGTAGAGAAAAAGAAACCCTCCTACACTGTTGGTAGGAATGTAATTTGGTGCAGCCACTATGGAGGACAGTATGGAGATGCCTTAAAAAACTAAAAATAGAACTACCATATGATCCAGCATATATCTGGAGAAGACTATAATTCAAAAAGACACATGCACCCCAGTGTTCATAGCAGCACTATTTACAATAGTCAAGACATGGAAACACCCTAAATGTCCATCAACAGATGACTGGATAAAAAAGATGTGGTATACATATACAGTGGAATATTACTCAGCCATAAAAAAGAATAAAATAATGCCATTTGCAGCAACATGGATGGACCTAGATATTATTATATTGAGTGAAGTAAATCAGACAAAGATAAATATTGTATGGTATCACTTATATGTGGAATCTAAAACAAATTCTATTTACAAACCAAAAAGACTCATGGACATAGAAAACAGACTATGGTTACTAAAGGGGGAAGGGCAGGGAGGGATAAATCAGGGGTTGGGGATGGACAGACATACATTACTATGTATAAAACAGATGAACAACAAGGACCTACTGTATAGCACAGGGAACTAAACTATATTCAATTCTTTGTAATAACATATAATGGAAAAGAACCTGAAAATAAATATATGTATGTATGCACATGTATAACAGAATCACTTTGCTGTACACCTGAAACTAACATTGTAAATCGACTACACTTCAATAAAAATGAAAAAGAATTTTTTTCAGCTCTTTTCCCCCAGTTTTATTGAGATATAATGGACATACACTGTGAAAGTTTCAGGTGTACAGCATGATTTGACTTACATATATTGTAAAGATTACCACTGTAAGTTTAATGAAAATCCATCATCTCATACAGATACAAAAAAACAAAAACAAAAACAAAAAAAAACTTTCTTTTCCTTGTGGTGAGATCTCTTGGGATCTACTCTCTTAACAACATAGCTCTTTTTAAGTGCTGGAGGATGAGAACTCACTGGCAGCTGTCTTGTCTCCTTTAGACATGGCCTCCTGAGCTCCCAAGTTCCCCTCAGCCATCTCCACTACCTGCCTCCCCCTTAAGCCCAGACCACTTGCTCATTTCCATTACCTGCTTGGCCTCAGTAGGAAATGAGTTTGCAAATTCTGATCTGTAAGATGCAAGGCTAGATTAAGAGAGGAAGAAGGACAGGCAGGTGGGCGTGCAGGAGGGAGGGTGGGAGAGGCAAGCACAGGTAACTGTGAATGAGTGAACAGTGAGGGACATAAATACACATACTTCTGGTAGGTCCCTTAACTCAGTTAAGGAATCTGTCCACACACTGTGCATACTTTCCTCGCTACACATGGAACTAGGTGGAACAGACATTTCCCAGGACAATGTCTTTTATTTATAAGCTCCCATGAACCAACTAGGGCACCTGGCAAACAATCAGAGGAAATGAAAATAAATGAATGTGAAATGCGCCAATGGCACTGCAGTAGTATAAACAGCATGACTTCCCCCAAAGCCAATACTCTTGGTGTGCACATAATCCCAATCTCAAACATTAGCTTTTGATAAATACAACGTCCCTGTGGCCGGCTTTCAAATGTATGCCAATCAGAGTATCTTCTTGAGATTCCTTCATCAATCAAAGCATGCATGCATCTCGATGCAGTAAGGCAGAAATGGCAGCTTTGAGTCATAAATAAGGCCTAAGGTGGCCTCAAGAAATACTGCCTTGGTAGAGTGGGTCCCCCATCCTAGGTGGGGACTATGACTTTCAGCAGGGCTCGGCATTCCAGGACACAGAGCACTCATGCACTGTGGGGGCGCCGAGCACATCTGACGATTTACTTTTCCTCACAGAGCGTGAAGAGTAAGAAGAAATCGGATTCAATTTGCTCTAGTGGGTTTGCTTGCTTTGGTTTTTTTTTTTTTTTTTTTTTGGTCTTTTCTGTGCTTTAAAAATAATGTGAAGTCCCTAGGGAACGCCAAAGAGCTCAATGAAGTCTGAACGATTGGACACTGTTCAATATCCATGAAGCCAGAAGACAGCCGAGACTGGTACTGTGATTAAGCAGCAATTTAAACAAACAAATGAAAACTCCTAAAATACTCAACAGTTTTTGGAAGGCACTCTTGCTTCCTTCTTAAATAGCACACAGAGGAATTCCTCATTAATTGACTGTTTCCTGAGTGGATTTATTTCTGCACATCCTTTTGAGAATCACTAATATACTGGTTCATGCTTGTGGGTTATTCTTGTTAGGAAATTTCTTTAAAGGTATGCGAAGGCAGGGAGAAGACAAGGAAATAAGGCCAAGGCAGAGAGAAGTAGGTGGAAGAGGGGGGAAAACGGAGGGAGATGCCCCTTGACTCAAATGTCAGTCTATGGACTAGGGAGCACTTGGGAGCGGGTTAGAAATGCAGAATTTCAGGCCCCACCCACATCCACCCAAATGAAATCGATGTTTTAAAATCTATATTTTAATTTCTAAGCACAACGATGTTTTTGAGAAGCACTACTTTCCTGTCCATTGCAGGCTCTTTCATGTCAGAAGGAGATGAGATACGGTAAGAGAAATGCACAGAGTGTCCTCACCTGGGCGACCCCGGACGAATGACAAAACCTGTTCGAGCTTCATCTCCTAATCTGTAAAAAGGAGATGGTACCATCACTACTACTACTGACACGACAGGGTGGCTCCTGAGGACTTGAGCAAGTTGCTAAATAACCCTTTCAAAGCTCTTGGCACAGAGTAAGCAACACATGTTCATCAGATTTTTGTTTTTAAAATGCACGGTGGTATTTTCTTCATTCCTGGCTTAACGGATATATGATTTCAGAACATTATAATTTTAACTTGAATTGCTTTTAAACTTATTTTTCTTAAGCAAACTAATAAACTAATTCTCAACATAAACTAGAAGTTTAAAATATATTATCAAAATATGATGTTACAGATATACATAAATGCAGGCACACCTCCTTTCATGACACTTCACAGATACTGCGTTTCTTTACAAACTGAAGGTTGCTGGCACCCCTGCACTGACCAAGTCCATTGATGTTATTTTTCCAAAAGCATTTGCTCACTTCATGTCTCTGTGTCGCATTTTGGTAATACTCACAATACTTCAAACTTTTTCGTTATGATTACATTGGTATGGTGCTCTGTGATCAGCGATCTTTGATGTCACTATTGTAATTGTTTCGGCATTTTTTTTAGCAATAAGGTATTTTTTAATTAAGGTACACACACTGTTTTTATCAGACATAATGCTCTTGCACAATTAACAGACTACAGTAGAGTGTAACTTTCATGAACATTGGGAAACCAAAAAATGTGTGTGCCTCGCTTTATTGTGGTGATCTGGAACCAAACCCTCAGAAGCTCTGAGGTATGCCTGTAATGGGAGAAAACATATCTTCATAAAATAAATTTAATATGCATGAGCCTCTGAATAATTAATTATCTTAATCTCATCTTTAATTGTAGATGTTATAAAAGGCTTTTGACACCATTTCAAATCCCTAGAATGCTTCACCCTGCTATCTAGAGGCAAGAATGTGGTTAAACTGAAAAGGAAGTCTGTCTGTACTGGAAGTCCGTCTGATCGCTTCACAGGTGCCTGCCTGGGTGTCGTGGTTTTATGCCGTTTACACTTAACACAAGTAAAAGAAGAGGAAAAGGGGGCTTTAAGGGACAGGCAGGGGCTACAGTTAAAAGGCAGATGATATCTGTACCAATATAAAAAGTCAAAGGAGGCCATTTACAGCATCATGGACCTAGCAATTACCATACTACGTGAAGCAAGCCAGAAAGAGAAAGAAAAATACCATATGCTATCACTTGTAAGTGGAATTAAAAAAAAAATGATACAGATGAACTTATTTACAAAACAGAAAGAGACTTGCTTATTTACAAACAGAAAGAGACGTAGAAAAGAAACTTATGGTTACCAAAGGGGAAGGTAGGGGAGGGATAAATTAGGAGTTTGGGATTAGCAGCTACAAACTACTATATATAGTAAATAAACAAGGTCCTATTGTGTAACACAGGGAGCCACATTCAGTATCTTGTAATAACCTATAATGAAAAAGAATATTAAAAAAATGTATACATATATAACTGAATCACTATGCTGCATACCAGAAACTAACATAACACTGTAAATCAACTAAACTTCAAAAAAAAAAAAGTAAAATAAAAAAAGCCAAAGGAGGACATGCTGATAATGGCACAAACCTTCTAAAAATTAAGCACAAAACCAAACACTTGGTGGTAGCCATTATACACACGGCCAAACTGACTCTTCTACACCATCTCCCTGTCAGGCATATTATGGGATGGTGTATGCCTCACCTAAGAGTGTGAGTGTGTGTGTGTATGAGAGAGAGGTGACAATGTGTATGAAGAGAGGTGATCGGCCATTTAAACAGATGCCACAGAGGGCAGCGGATGTCCTAATTACAGGGCCGGGACTGAGGCAGGGTGAGGGCACACCAGCCTGGCATGGCCTCCTAGAGGTTAGTCGGTCATGTCAGAACAAGTAATGAGTCACCCAAGAGCGTTACTTGAAAAGAGCTTGAATCCCCATGTCACTCTGAGACCGCACTGGGAATGACGCACTGGGAAGAGCGTGAGTCCAGCAGGCACGCCAGCGGGAAGGGGAACGGAAGCCCAAGGGCATCACGTTTAACTGCGTACACTCAAAAACACCTGGCAGGAATAAAATTATGACTTTGTCTTTCTTCCTCTTTTTAAGTAAACAAAAAAGGTTCATTGAAGTGGTGTTTTGTTTGTTTGTTTTGTTTGTTTGTTTGTTAAGGAGCTTTGTTATTCTCTGTC
The DNA here is from genome assembly GCF_009834535.1 of Camelus ferus. Lineage (NCBI taxonomy): Eukaryota > Metazoa > Chordata > Mammalia > Artiodactyla > Camelidae > Camelus > Camelus ferus. The sequence goes on from NC_045710.1 coordinate 9,885,748, forward strand.
TCTGGGATGAAAAGTAAGATCTTGTTCTCTCTCTCCCCCAGTGCCTTCCTCTTTGGAAATCGAAGCTTAAAAAAAATAGTCTGCTGGATTCTTCCATCTATCTCGCTGGAAATTCTCTAAGAAAAACACTGCCTTCTAATCTCTCTGAGATGTCCCAGAGGGACAAGACTGAGGGACCCCACTGGAAGGGGCTTAAAGCAGTGCCTGTTAACGTCCCTTTCATCATGTTAGGCCAGAATTCAGGTCAGCGCTCCCTGACAGCAGCTCACTGGGGCAGCGAGCTGGGAACTGACGGATGGGCTGTGATTGGAATGGCAGCAGCTCCACGTACCCTCTAGAAGGTGGCTGATTGACGGTTTCCCACGCAGCATCTCTGCCTGCATCTGTCTCCTGCATCTCCTTCATCTGCCTTGTTCTGGCAGTTTCCCCAGCCTAGAGTACCATTATCCACCTCCTCCTCCTCCTCGTGGACTCAGGGTTCATAGACCAGGTCCAATACCACCCCTTGCGGCCCCTGCCCTGACTTCCCAGGCAGAAGAAGCCCCCACTCCCTTGCTTTCTGCATGACATTCACTGCTCTGCTGCACATAACCTGGGCCATGGGCAAGCTGGTCTTCCCGGCAAGGCTCCAAGCTCTTCCGGATTGGAGGTTACTTCTGACCCAGAACTAACTGTTCATGAAGGAGCACAGAGCATGACGCGCGGTCAACACACAGAACAATGACATTCCTCTTTAGAAATAAGAGGCCTAAGGTAGCTACAGCCAACTCACAAACAGAGGAGTTTAGAAAAACCATGCAAAGCAAAAGGCCGAGTAAGTAGAGGGCTCTGCTCGCCGTGTTTCCCCAGATCCACCCACATGGCTCAGCCTGTGTTCTTTCACTCAAACCTTGGGCACAAAGTGATGCACGGAAATGCGCTAAAAAGGCATCTGAGTGCTAAATTATGACGCAGAGCTGGGCTGGAATCCTGGGTCTGTCTCCCAGGTTTAGTCAGTTCCTCTCTGTGAACCCTTCTATCCTCATCTGAAAACAGCAACAACATGTGCAGCTAACAAAAATCACAACCATTAAATCAACAAAGATAAATGGAAAGAGTTCCAAAAGCAAGTAAGTAAAACAGAAGAGTGTTTATATGTTTTGATCAAAACTGTATAAAAATTTATCTGTACCTGAACAATAACTAGATGGCAATATGCAAAAAAACCCAATTATACTACTGAATAAACTATGAGGGGTTTTCTCAAATATGCTTCATTATTATTACATCGTATTTTCCACTAAAGAAAGAAAATTGGAGTGAGGCCTTCCAGGACTGCCATGGACATCAGACATATGAAAGATCTTTGAAAACTCTGGGACACAGAAAACTGTCACTTTGCTGTTGCTGCTATACCTACCACTACCACTGCACCTGAACAAAAAATTCCTTCTAAAAATGGCATGGAGACACACACTGCCCCAGACTTATAAAGCCCGTATATGCTTAGTCCTCAGACAAGACAGATCTAACATATAAAAGGTTTTTAAAAAAATGACATATACACTCAGGGAATTTCCATACGTAATCATACACTTGGCCCCCTGGAGACGTGCAGCCTTCCTGTCCTCAGAGGCTCAGAGCAGTTTCCTCCCGTGGCCTCCCTCAGAAGGGAGCGCTCCACGCAAGCAGGGCTCAGGAGGGAAGGAGAGTTGTCCTGCTGAAGCAGATGGGGTAAGAGGATGGCCGGAAAATGTGTCTCCAGATGCACAAAGTCCTTGGCTTTTCCTTCAGAAACGCCTAGAAAAGACGCTTAGTCCTGGAAGCTCCATAAACATGGATCGTAAAAGCAATTCAAAGACTCGAGGGACATCATCAAGTCAGACACACAAATTGCTCTAGTCTTACCCCTTGTCCACACTGGCGTGGACTGCGGCGACAACCCCTTCCAGGACGCGGAGCGGGTCTGCCGGCCCCCCAAGGTCAGCACTGCCCTCACTGTGAAGGGAGACAGAGAAGAACGGATTCAGAACAGGAAGGTTCAAGTCTCGGAAGCAAGCTGGGCGTTTACACTCGGGTAAACCCAGCTGGATCTCGGCACAGCGTACGGCCGGCTCATAACCCCTCACAGTATATGCAGCCTACTGGTGTGCCAAGTCCTGTACTGGATGCTAAGGATGTGGAGATGAAAACTTCTCTGCCCTGAACACTCACAGTCTAATATACGCTCATTTTCCTATCAAAAGAGTAACAAAAAAAAAAAAAGGAAAGAAAAGAGAGTAACAAAACCTACTTGCATTCTGTCATTCAAAAATACATTCAATGGACATTAAATATATGAGCTATTTTAAGTATTAAATATATAATAATCATCTAAATTCTCCAGTTGGCCTTTTTTCAAGGCAGTAATATTTACAGGGTACTTACTAGGTACCAGGCACTGCTAAGCGCCCTACACATATCCTGCCCTGGAACAATCTCAGCAGCCCATGAGGCAGGCCCTGTTATTACGCCCATTTTACAGACGTGTATTTCTGGAACTCTACTGAATTTTGAAAATGCAATAGAGGAAAAAGTTTTACGTGAGTTTTCTGAATAATTAAAGCTGTAGGATTGAAACCAACTGCTGGATTCAGTACGCTCACACCTTTGTCATTTTATGCCTACTAAATTTTACTAAACTTCTAAAAGGTAACTGTTATGGGTGCTGTCAACAGCAACTTCTTTTCCTTTGAAAAAGAGGTAGCTGACTTCCTGAAGTTCCCTTTCCTCCCACTACTGAAAGAGTTAATTCACTTTTATTGAACTGTCTTTTGTGTGCTAAGTGCAATATACCTTAGATCAGAACAAAATCTTTAGCAGTAGAACTGGGTACCGGGAAGGAGAGGGGAGTATGATTTGTCAGAATTTTACAAATGTAAAAATATCACATCATATTTTGATTATTAATGAAAATGTGCAACTTTTGAAAAAATTAGCTAAATTACATTCAAAGTACCAATTATTCAAACTTCTGTATTTGTGAGCTTCATCTAAACCTTAGGAAATAAAAGACAACTGAATCAAAAGATACAAAACATGGCAAATAATTATCTGTCACCATTTGAGTAAGGAAAGTGCCTCTAAAAAACCACCACCAAAACATGATCAGCTCACATGAGAATAAAGCTTTATTAATTTTCACATTTGTTATTTCTTAAAAAAATGTGACAGTATTTTATTTCTCTCCCTATATTTAAAATCATGAGACCTCAGAGCATTCAGGTGAAAGCTGTATGAAGCTGGGTAATTAAACTGATAAGGCTCATTTGATTTCACTTCAGCTGCTGAAAACTGAGACGCATTTAATCAGAAAGTTCCTCAAGAGCAGCAAAGAAGTACAAAGAACGCTTAAAAGAAGAATAAATTAAACACAACTAAATCTTTTAGCCTAATTGCATTATTCACAGAAAGCACTTGATGCCTCATTATTTTCTTAGCTTAACTTTCCCCTCTCTCCTAATCCTCTTGGAGGCACCCTTACAAAGGTACCAGCGAATCGACAGAAAGCTAGAATTTCTCAATTGTCGGTTTTATGCCATTATTTGCAGGTAAATAACTTCCTAAGATCCTTAACAGATGTCTAGCCTTCTTCAGTATATGATTAACCTTGCCTTGCGTACTTCAAAAGAAGCTCCTGGGAACTGTTCTCCCGCTGCTACAGAGAAGGGAATGAGGAAAGACAGCTCTGAGAAGCCACACTGAAGTCGCGTGACAGGCCTGACAGTTACCTGTTCCCGTGCCATTTCGGTCTTTCCCGGATTTCAGGTACTATCTGAGTGGGGGAGAGGGTCTACCCGGAGGTTAGCGAGTTTCTTGACGTGTTACACACGATACCAGTGACGAGACATTTGCGTGGTTCCCCATTTTCAAGACATTTCAAGACATGAGACTCAGAAGTCTAATCGCAATCTCTCACTTTTATCAAATACTTCATAGTTTATAAAAATGCTTCTACATGCACGATGATGGTTTACGTTGTAACAACCGTGAAACATGCACTTTTACTGGCAAAATACTGCTTAGGGTTTCCTCAGTGACGATTCTGTCGCCTACCTCAGTGCAGAGACGATTTTCATCACTGCGCTCTGTACTACATCCCTGGGCGAGACGTCGAGGGGGCCAGCGGCCACCTCGAGCAGCTGCTGAATCATTCTCAGAGGCTGCCCGTCCAAACACATGGCCACAGCCTGATCATGAACTTTCTCTTTTTCTGACCGGGACAGATCATAGAGGTAACTGTATTTCTGCTAGTGTTTCCTGCAAAGATACGGAATTCAATGTGTAAATATCAAATAGAAATTAAACGTTTCTACATGGACAGAGTGAAACACTCTCAGGAGACTCTCAAAGCAAACGGGCTACGACCACAAACACCACACCGAGCAACAGGTAGTGGTTGTTAAGAGCCTGGTCTCCAGGACCACCCGGACTTGAGTGGAAACCCTTGCTTTACTGACTTACTAGTTAGTAAGCCGCTGAGATCTCCAATCTCTAGTATCTGTAAAATGAGGATGAGGAAAACTGTGAATAGAGGGTGTTGTTCACATTTAATAAGATAAAAATCAGTCCTTTGGCACAAAGCCAGGCACAAGTAATGCTCGTTACGTGCAAATTTCTCTAGCATTATTATTGTGTTCTAACCATGTTTAACAGTTATAATCTATTAAGCATCAACTATGTAAACCCACATATTGTACATATGTTATCTAATTCAATGTTTATAATTATCCCACAAGGAGTTTTAATTAGCCCCATTTTATCAAAAAGGAAATTGAAGGGTAAAGATGTTCACAAGCTGTGCCCAGAATTCACACAGCCAGCCACTGATGGAACCAGGATTAGAATCCAAAATTCTGCCTTCCCCACCACACCCTCCCGTCCCACACTGCCCTGCCCCTCTTTAATAACAGCTGTAAAAACTAATGTGACAATAAATCATTTAAGAAACAGGACACAAGCTACCAGATATGACCACAAACCAAATATGATAATGTTAATAATGCTTTCCAGGTTTTGCAAGTAATTCTGAATATAACTGCTTTGTCTTTCAAAACAACCATGTGAAAATCGAAACATTAACTGGACATCTGATGATATTAGAGAATTACTATCAACTTTCTTATTCGTAATGGTGGTAGTGATGTTTCAATGTATCTTTGAGAACCAGATATGGAAGGATTTGTGGGTAAAATGAAAAGATGACTTGGTTTTTCTTTAAAATGATCCACAGGAGCATAGGAAGGGTAGGTAGGGGCAGGCATGAAATAAGACTGGCCACATTTTGCTAATTGTGGAAGCCGGGAGTTGGGTACGTTGAGATTTCATGTTACTATTCTCATTGTGAAACTTTCTATTTAAAAAAAAAGCCCATGGGTTAGGCAGGGCAATTATTAATATATCTACCGAGACAAGAGGGAACTGAGGCTCCAATGGACAAAGTGCTTTAACTGAAATTGGACTAACCTCAAGTATGTAAGATGCTCTTTCATTGGCTATATAATTAAAGAAGTTAAAATCAAGGCCTGAACTTAAAAGAGACAAATACATAAGGTTAAGGTTATTTCCAGCATTTGCTATGATAGTCACCTTAACAAAATCAAATAAGGTCCAGTTTAGGAACCAGAAGAGTCTCCTATTATAGACCATCCATGGTCTAACTGAACATTCGCAAGGAGCCAGCTGGTACCCTTAAATCACAGCCTAGTTCAAGCAAGCAGCTTTTTTGTTACTAACCCCCTGGCCTCATATACGCTACTCTATCCACTGAAAGACCGTACTTGTTCCAAGAAGAGTAATGACAATTCTTCGGATCTGAATACAGAATATGCGATTAGAAAAAATATATACTAGTAGGTATAAATCACTTTTACTTTAAGAGTCAGATTTTAGCCTAGCTCTTGTAACTATTGTGAATCCCAGCAGGATACAATAAAGACTGGTAAAGCCCATGTGCTCCCCGCAAAGGCGTCTACGCCGCTCATGTCATTATATGATGTTACTCGTTAGACAGGCTAACGGGCACTGAAAAATACAAAATGAAATAAAACTGCTATCGAGCTTCTGAATTCTCCCCCAGTATCTTTTCCACGCATTTATGCGTCTCACACTTATTTTTAAATCTTCCCTTTGTTCGTTATCTGGACTCCTCTCCACTGACTGATCTTTCTAGTCAGGGAAAAAAAAATTTTTTTTTTTACAAGCCAAGAATACAATTTGATAAACAAGTAAGGTTTAGGAAAAATAGAAGAGGAGGTTAGTGGCCACTTATAGGTTCATTTACCATCGCATTAAAGGGCAAGTGGAGTATTTCTTATGTACCTAAACACTGTTTTCACCTAGGTGAAAACTATTTACTTATTTGTCAACTTTTCAGTCACGGAAAATAGTGTTAGAATTCTCACGATGGTGATAAGACAGCAGAGAAGCTCCGGAGGCCACAGGGGTCCCCTCGCGTGGTCCCAGCTCCCTGGTCCCCAGCCTCGTCACGGCAGGGGCTCCTCATTCCCACCAGGGTGCTTTCTGAGATGCCACGAAGGTCTCAAGTAGAAACCAACTACGAACAATCTTATTAGCCAAAACAAGTTACGTCAATAATAAAGGTATATTGGAAAATGCAACATAAAAACAGGATGAGTACATGTAATTGGGGGGAAAAAAACCGTTGAAGCATATGGATGGCTATTTCTGAATTTTTCTGAAAATGAGAGGGGAAAAAAATCTATCGTTATTCAACTGGAGAGCAGAACACCTACCAGCTGGAAGTGGAGCCTGAAAACCAGAGGCTTGATCATTTCTCAGCTTTAGTGACCACTCCCCCGGCCCCGGCTCCATCCTGGCTTCAACTCAGGCCCCTCCTCTCCCACCCCTCCCACCTCCTCGCCTCCTTCCTCCACAGGTTATCGACTGTCTTAAATGACCTAGAATTCCTCCTAAAGCAGTAAAATCTCAAATGACAATCAAGAAATAATGAAGAGGTTAAAGGACAAAGGATTGAGGATGATTTTCAAAAATATCTGCAAGACTGAAAACCCTGTCAAAACTGCAAACACAGCCTTAAAGGGTAAATGAAAGCACACGCTGTATCATCCGAGACAGTGTGCAGAGGAAGTTCTCACGCAGTACCTGCTCGCTGGTCCTCAGAGAAACGATGAAGCTGTGGTTGAGGGTTTCCAGGTGAGCCAGTGATTTCTCCAGATGATCCAAGGCATCGGTGTAGGTCGTTTTTGAATCGGTAGCTTCTTGAACATCTTCTTCTGAACTTCTTTTCCTTGGTTTCTCAATAAAATGTTTGACTGCCTTAACAGCCTTTCCAGTCATTTCCTTACGTGTCTCCACAGAGAGCTTCAGCCAAAAAAAAAAAAAAGCAACTGAACAAGAGTGACACAAATCACCCTACATTATTATCTCTGGCATATTTAATAAGGTATTAGTGTGACAAAGAGAACAAATGTGAAATTTTAATACTTACAACTTCCTTACAACTTCAGTGAATAGGACTTTTGCTACACTACTTTTTTCTTATGTGAATAAAACAAAAACAGTGAGGTATCACTTGCACTATTAAATTAGTAAATACAGATTTTTAAAAATGCTAATAACCTCCTTTCTGTGATTGAGAAATACAAGATCCTAGAACTCATGCTTACTTAGTTCAGCAGACCTCCCTGCGTTCCCCCATTATGTGGATGGCAAGACTGAGCCCCAGCGAGGTTAGGTGACAGTCTGGGTTCATGATGAGAGTGAGGAAAGTGAAAGTCAGAGTTCAGACCCCTTGGTCACCAAGCCAAGTGCTCCCCTTTCACTGCGCATCACACAGCCCCCACTCGGTTATGTCTGCTCGCCACAGGCTCCCACAGAGGATGACGGAGTGCACGCTGGCTGAGCACTGAACAAAAAGCAAGGGCAAATAAGAATCTAGGGTATTCCACTGTGTAAACACACCACAGCTTCTCTGACCTGGAGATCGTCAGTCTGAGCACAGTATGCCAGAAAGAGAAAGACAAATACCATTTGATATCACTCATACGTGGAATCTAAAAAAATGACACAAAAAATGGAAACAGATTCACAGATACAGAAAACAAACTTATGGTTACCGGGGCAGGGGGAGCGGGAGGGGAGAAGGGGATTGGAAGGGATAAATTGGGAATTTGAGATTGCAGATACTATGTATAAAATAGATAAACAAGTTTCTTCTGTATAGCACAGGGAACAAATATTCAATATCTTATAGTAACCTATAATGAAAAAGAATATGAAAAGAAATGTATGTATGACTGAAACATTATGTTGTACACCAGAAATTAATACAACATTGTAGATAGACTATACTTCAATTTAAAAAAAATGGAAAAAAAAAGAATCTACGTTAGTGAATCCTTCCTATTCACTTACACTTGTTTTTCAAAGAAATATGAGTTTGGGAAATTACTTGGCTGTACCACCAAGCCAAATGTTTATACTCGCCTAGCCAACTGGGGGGCATGGAAGGGTTTCAGCAACAGACTGCCAAGCATGTAGAAACAGGGCAGGCGATTCTCACGTGCAGGAAGCGGGGTCCTGGGAGAAACGGTGGGTCTCTCCATCCTTAGACAGGTCCAGGTTTACCTTGCCATGGCCAACCAGCCCTGGAATGGCTGGTAAGTAGGAAGAGCACTAAACTCAGAAAACCTGTGTTTAACCCTTACCACCTGGATGACTACGCAACTCGACAACATGCATCAAGCCTTACTTTCTTCATCTGTAAAGTGAAAAATGTCATCTACACAGTGTCATTTTAAGAAATTAAATGAGGCAGTAAGTCAAACTATCAGCAGAATGCTTCACCCATAGTAAGTCTCAATAAATGGAAGCTGAGTTTCAATTTGACCAACTGCTCTAATATACAGGCCACCTTCCACCTGTTAGCTTTTCATCTTCCTAATACATTTATCACGTAATTCCCTTGTAGGAAAATCTTTTTATAAACTCCCCAAATTCCTTAGCATGGCACTCAAGGCCTTTCACAAGTTGGCCCCATGTAACCGTCTAGCCTCACCCTAAGCGCCCAGCACACAGACTTCTCATCATTCCCTGGTGTTGTGACGTATCTTCTTGTCTCAGTGAAATGCCCTTTCCCCTCTACTTTGCAAGGCAAATTCCTAGTCGTGTTTCAATACGGAATCAGGCAGAAGTTCTCCTGGACATCTGTTCCTCCAGCTTCTACAGACAGTCCGTTGGCAAGTCCTCTGCTCCAGCAACTCACCAGCGCACAGTCCACCTGCTTACACACCGGGAGACTGCTCAGCGTTACGAAGTCCAGGCCTCCCCGACAGAGCAGGGGGTAAAGGGCCAGAGAGAAAGTGTTAGGCTTTGAAGGCCACCGTGATCTCTGTTACATACTCTTTTGGTTGGTTGGCTGGTTGGTTCTTACAATCCTTTAAGGAGACGCAAAGGCCAGTCTTAGCTCAGGGCTGTGTAAGAACAGGCAATGGGCTGAATACGACCTGTAGGCCAGTTTACTGACCTCCCCCGCCTCGATTAGTAATACTAAAATGGTACAACTGGAAAGATGAACTGAGAATAAATTGTAAGGAGCCTTGAGTGCCGGGTTAGTTATGGAAGCTGACCTGCAGGAATTCAGGAGCCGCCGAAGGAAACTTGGATCCTGAGGATAATTACATGGAAATGTTTTATTCGGGTCCCATTTAAAAACACACAGTAGGAGAATCTTTTTTTTTTTTTAATCGCTATCTAAGAAAAAAAGTCATTCTGTCTGAAGCATGCCTTTGCTGTCCTCCCAGATCAGCTCAGGGTTCTCTCCTCTGAGACGTCGTCCCTAACACCATCTCCGGCCCAGGTTAAAAACCACTGCTGTGCATTCCTACAGCTTACCTGTATCCAAGGACGCATCACACTGTGTTAGAACGGTCTAGTTCCTTGTACCTTTCCCTGACTAAGCAATGTCATCCTTCAGGGTAGAAACCGTGCTTTTTAAATCTCTGTACTCCTAGCACTGATGCAATGTCTAGCACATTGTAGACAAAAAGAAAATAGCTGTTAAATTACGAAACGACTCTGATCAACATACAGGGGGAGAAAAAGCTTTAAAAGCACAATGAAATAACATGTTCTCAACAAGTCCCTAGAAACTTGTGATCCAGAATGTGCCAAAAGGCTCCAATTCATCAATGACCGCAGTATCCCGTTTCTGTAAGAGGCCAGCCTGCGGCGGTTAGAAGCCACGCAGGCAGAGGCTCAAGGACATTAAACCAGCGATGACTTTCGGTGTATTCACTCGACGTGCACCCAGTGGTCACGCTGTACCTCTGCCTCAGGCTGGGTGCTGGCGGCACAGACAAAATTAGATGAGGTCCCTGCCCCTGGGTATGTCAGAGTCTAGGTGGAAAGACATTACAAAGAAGCACGATCATTATACACGTGCAGGAGGGTGCACAGCACCGCAGCGGAGGGCCCGGGAGGGGGCGCTCTGTCCCCACGGGAGGTGGGGGGGGGGCGCCGGGAGGCAGGCTGGGTTTGCTGAGGGTGGCTAGTTCTAAGTCCTGTCAGAGCCGAGGAGGACGAAGCAGTGGTGCTAACTGCAGGGCCCCTGTGCCAGGCTGACAGGATGGGGCTTATGCAGGAGAGTGATGCCATCAGGGCCACCGTTTTCAGGTAATGGCTTGTTTCAAAATCCACCAAGACAACCTTCCTTGTGTGCAGGTACCTTCAGGCTGATAAATCTTGCAAAGCAGGTACTTCTTTTTTTCCTTTTAAAAAGGAACACAGCATGACCTTGAAGATAAGGCCGTTCAGGAAATGGCAGGTGACTTAAGAGAACCCAGCTGCTACCTACAGAGTCAGGTGAGAAAGTCAGGGTTTGCATTCGGTTTACATTACTAAGCAACTCCATAAAATAATGGGAAACTCAAGGGCAAAATTACTAAGAGGTGCAATTTAAATATAATTCGGGGGGGTAATGAACACTCATTTATCAAAAATTAACACATCTTTGTTGTTCTGATCAAATACATACTGCAATAATTGAAAAATAACACAAGAGTAATTTTTAAAAAAATCTTAGAGCCCCATGATCACAAGAAACACTTTAATGTTAATTTCTATTTATATAACTATTTTTGATGTGGAGAAACAAGACTTTAAGCATAAAAACAACTTGCATTATGATGAAAACTATACAGAAGCAAACTACAAAAGCTCTCACACAAAATACCTCCATCTAAACTCCTTTACTAAGAAACCGGACCAAACAGCACTTGCGGCATGACTTCTGGTGGCTGAAGGCCTTGTCTCTAGGATGATGGAGTCTCTCTTAAAACGCGAGCCTGACAAAGCTCAATGCTGCCAGCACAATTTAGTCTGTTCCAGTCAAAACCCTCTGAATCCTCTCTTGGAACAGTTACCTTAGAAAGTGTGCAATTCTAAATCCTTTCTCTGCCACTTTTGAGATATAAATGGTGTACCACCCAGAAATGACTCATCAAGGACCTGGAAGCCATCTCTTCGAAATGCAAGCATTCAAGGAGGTGGCCCTTGCTAACTTCAAGGGTGCCCTTGCTCCAATCTGCACACCTGTCCCCTGTCACAGAGATATGAGAAGTTCGCTTCTCTTCCAGATAAGTGTCAATGGGCAAACCCAGATGGCCCAGTCACATGGACCGGCCCTGCCCCTCATCCCCTGCAGTCCCTCAGCGCATCCCAGCACTTCAAGTCATTCGCCTTTTCTTTCTGTGAAGATGAACGCAGTTTATGTGAACTGTCTTCTCTACGGCAGTGCTTATCACTCAATAAAACCGCCTTTACCCCCTTAACTAGTGTCTAGCTTTATTTCTCTCTGACGAAAGAAGCGGAGTACAAGTGGCCTGAGAAAAAGCAAAGATGCAACTTTTACTGCTGAAGACGGGCTCGATCTTGTACTTTTTAAAGGGTCAGTGGTAGAGACCAAATCGCTATGTTACTGCAGATTATCCTGGATACAAATAGAGCCACATAACAGGTTTACTTTAAATGTCAATATTTAAAATATTGAGAATTAGATTATCCTTTGTGACCGATTAAAATGATAGAAGACTTTAGATATCAAGTGCTATGGTTTGCGTCCCTCAAAATTCACATGTTGAAATCCCAGCCCCCGAAGGTGATGGGATCAGGAGGTGGGGCCTGTGGGAGATGCTTATGTCACGGGGGTGGGGCCCTCATGAATGAAATCAGTGCCTCATACAAGAGGCTCCAGAAAGCCCCCAGCTCCTTTCACCACGTGAGGACACGGTGAGAAGGCACCTACCATGAACCAAGAAAAGGGCTTTCAACTCAACCACGCTGGTTTCTTTGCCTTGGACGCCCAGTCGCCAGGACTGTAAACAATAAATTTCCGCTGTTTATAAGCTGCCCAGGCTGTGGCGTTCCCATTACAGAGCTGGAATGGACTAAGGCATCGAGCGTGTGAGAGGATAACCAGCTATTTTAAATTCTCTTAGGCACATGAGCAGAAAGTTAAGTCTGCTGCTCGGGGGCACTGTTCCCCTGCAGTGTGATTTTTAGACTACCTGTACTGGAATCAACGGACCTACTTCAAAAATGTGAATTCCTCAGCCTTGTTATACTCACTGGCTCTCCGTGAGGCTGGGGAAGGCATGGGCACCAGTGGAAAGAAACCTGTATTTTGCACAGGCTTCTCCTGGTTAATTCCAACTGGCTGGTGGTGGATGTGGGATCTGGCTGGAGGTGGCTCCCAGGACTGGAAGCTGAGGGGCAGTAAGGAGGTCACTGGCACTGCAGGAGTCCAGCCAGGTTGGGGGGAGGGGTGAAAGAAGAAGGCAGTTCTGGGTTTAAATGATAAACACAAAAGAACCAAAAGACATGGCTCTGTTGCCCTGTGCCACCTGCCTGAGCACACACCCCCGCACTGCCTGCAGCCAAGTGCCTGAGTGGACCCAGCTGCTTCCAAACATTTTGCCCAAGACCCATAGTAAGAAACACATTGTGTATCAAAGCTTAGTACAATATATGTGTTTCCATGTATGCACATATTAAAAGCCAACAAAAGTTGCATGAAACAATACAACCCCTACTGCGGTGATGTACAATCTGGTATTTTCTCATATTAATAATCTACAGTCTCATGTTCTTTTCTGTTTGTTCACTTTTTTGTTTAAATGGAGGTCCTGGGGATTGAACCCAAGACTCCATGCATGCTAAGCACGTACTCTACCAGAGAACTATACCCTCTCCCCTGCTTTTGCTCAGGATACATATGTGTGTGTGTGTGTGTGCGTGTGTGCGTGTGTGTATATATATTATTGAAGTAGAGTCAGTTTGCAATGTTACGCCAATTTCTGGTGTAAAGCATAATGTTTCAGTCACAGGTGTACATACATACATTGGTTTTCATATTATTTTCATTACAGGTTACTATGAGAGATTGAATATAGTTCCTTGTGCTCTACAGTAGAAACGTTGTTTATCTATGTTTGTTCGGTTTCAATGTTGATCACAACACTCTAATTACAGGATCCTCTAATGGACTGTAACTCAAAGAGTTTGTGGAACAGCTGCAAATCTGCCCCAGTGATGACAGGATGACTTGGAGGGGCAGCAAAAGTTGAGGCTACCAATGAGGTATCAAATTATCTAAGTCAGGTTTAATTGACTTCATTAAAAGCGAACTACTTTTTGTTTTCCTCATAGTGTGACGTTGCCCTCTCTCTGCACTAACGCTGAGTGTGCAGATATGTTCTGTTTCTGTGTCTACTTCCCTCAGTAGAGTATGAAACCCAAAGAGCAGGACCCATATCTTTTCCGTTTTTCACACTCAGTGCTTAGTCTAATATTTTAAGCACTGCTTTAAAAATAAACATAGAATATTATGAAGTAGCATCTTAAATATTTCACAGCAGAAAATAAAATTAAGAAGTTTTTTAAATGTTGCCTTAATCCGGTTAATGAGATATTCAAACACAAAAGTAAGAACCCAGGTTTTGTCACATTCAATTATATACTTAACAAAATAAACACTACAATTTTGTTCCTTTGCTTTAACTATCAATTGCTTACTAATAAAAATAAAAATGTAAAAAAATGAATGATGAGGGCACAGAGGCCATTTTATCTTTGCCTTCTGCCTTGTACAAAAATTACAGAAATATTGTATTATTCTTCAGCAAAGTGTAAATGGTAGCTTTTTTTTTTTTACTATTCCCTTTCAGCAGTGACATAAGCTAATACATTCCTAAGTTTTTCAGCAGCTTAAAGGTCACCTTTATCTTAGTGGGGAGGGGCATGAAGAATGCTGGAATCGAGGTGAAACGTGGCTGCAGTCAGTACTGACCGCTGCCCTCCACTGCTGCTCTGCACATACAGGTCTTAACAAAATCTGAAAGCATTCATTCACATTTTCCACTGAAAAATCTTTTCCTATCATATGCATGTATCGTATATACAACATAAATTCTTCATTTTAAGTAGATCAACTGAATTTATATCAAAATCAAGGGTAAATACGAATATCCAGGTCTTATTCCAACACTTAAAACTATTTAGCATCATTCAAATCCAACCTAAACTGTTGCTAGATGTCTGAAATTGGGCTGAAAGGAATTCAAATGCCACTTTTGGACATTATAGGTAAAACAGAAAGAGGGGTAAAGAAAAGCAGAAGGGCAGCTGACCAATACTGAGTGTCTGCTGACATCAAGATCTTTAGACTTGTTTTTAAATTTAATCCTCACAAAACTTACTCATGGAACGTGTTCCAGACACTGCGCCTGTCTCCCTGACCCCACTCAACACCATGCAGTGTGTGCAGGACTGACTCGGGGCTGCTCCAGGGTCAGTCCTGGAGGACCATTCAGGGCGATCTCATCCGTCTCACCACAGTGGTCAGTTCAGGTAATCCGGGCCAAAGGGGATCAGTACCTGGCATGCCACGAGCCACGGGAATTGGTTCGGGGTGATCTAACCGCTAAGCTCAGACTTTCAGTTTGGTGCTCACGTGGGGCTCTCCCTCCCTTCCTGGGTGGATGTGGGTCAGGAAGTGACGTCGCTCCCAAACACCACTGGTCAGTGTACTGACTCTAAAGCCAAGAGCCTGATGGTGAATCTAACACCACAGACAGCAGAGAAAAGAGACTGAAAGAAACCGGCTCCTTGACGACCGCCCACTGCTGAATCAGCCAACCCCAGAGTCAGCCCTACCTCTGGCCCTTAGAGTTACATGAGCCAGTAAATTTTCTGCTCAGTTAAACTAATTTAATTGGATTTTCACTTGTGTCTAAAAACATTTTTAAATGAATCCATATTTATATGGTAGTAATTATTGTTCCCCATTATACAGAGGAAGAAATTCAGAAGACAGAGTATTTCCCCTAAGGTCAGACTTGACTGGAACTCAGGAAGGTGCAACTATAAACCTGTCTATCCAT
This sequence comes from Camelus ferus, assembly GCF_009834535.1. Lineage (NCBI taxonomy): Eukaryota > Metazoa > Chordata > Mammalia > Artiodactyla > Camelidae > Camelus > Camelus ferus. The sequence goes on from NC_045710.1 coordinate 9,901,188, forward strand.
TACCATGCTACCACTGAAAGAACTCACAATGTATCAACCAAGATTTAATTCCATACATTGAGAGGCCACAATATTAATGTAGGAAAGTTTTCCAGACTTTCCTGGGTCAATGCTAACCTAGAATTGTTTTACTCTGTTCTCCTCATGGGAATTTTTAACACCGGGTAAGCGGCATCAATCTCTCACAGTTTTTTCACACATACAGGTGGCATGAAATATCCCTCACCACACCAGGTATACTGGTGAAGCTTGGTTGTACTATGATTAAGGAACTTTGCTAAGTGATTCAGTGACCAAAGGGTTAAACAGTATCCTCAAAGGATGTTTATACAAAAGCATTATGAAAACAGAGATACAGCATACACGCCTGCCCTACAGAAACTAACACAAATCAAGTGAGTTTGGTGTCAGTGTCTCTCTGGTCCACCATCATCTCTCCCGTAAAACACTGCAATGGCCTTCACACTGGAGCATCCCTGTGTCTAGGCTGGTGCCTTCTGTTCCTTCTCCAGTCACTACCCAGTTTAAAATTTATGTCTAATTGGTTCGTTCTTAGGAAAGTCTAAAACATTTAGCCAGGTATACAAGAGTTTTCATTCATGACCAGGCCCTTTCTTATCTCTCTCACCTCGGAATAAACACTTCCATTTATACTATGTCTTGTAGTCAACTGAAGGTACCAGGTTATTCCATGCTTTTAGTAAAACTGCTCAGTCTGTCTGGAATGTTCCTCTCCTTCTAACTGGTTCCTCTGTGGCACTGATGACACGTCTCCCTGGTTATTTAGACTCAGCTCAAAAACCTCTTCCACCATGGGGCCTTTCCTGACTGGTCCCATCAACTCAACTGGTCCCATCAACTCAACTACTAACCATTTCTACCTTAATGTTACCACGTCACAGGTCACTAGCATATCCATCGTGAATCTCACTGATTTATTTCTCCACCACCTCCATCTAGGAAGAGCTCCCCCTGGCTGTCAAGCAGGCAAAAGCAACCAGCATCCTGAGATGGCTGCAGTTAGGCAGGGCTCTTTCCTTTGGGTACGAATACTGGAAAAGCTGTTGGCACCAGCTGAGAAGAGGGCATGGCTCTTCATTATAGATTCCTTGCTGCACAGGCTAGAGAAAGTATTTATAAAATAGCAATTAGGAGATAAATCTGCTTATAAGTTTAAAAGGCACTTAAGTGAGAGGCGGGAGCTTACAGGGTGAACAGAAAATGGAGGAGTGAAGGAAGCCCACGTCACTGAAGATTTATGGTTGAACAACAGACAACTCAGGGCTGTTAAGTCGGCCAGGGAGAGAACAGCATTTCAGTAGGGAGGTGATTTTCAGTCTCCTTTCCTCCTCTGCTTTTTTCTTGTTAAAATATGCATTGGTATTTGCTGCACGTTGTTCTGAGATCGTTGATTTATTCCTCTGTCTTCCCCAAGATTTCCACCTCCTGTGAATTGAGAGCCCACATGCTCCCCAGGAAGGAGTGTTACTTCTTCTTGCTCTTCTGAGCGGAGAGGCCCGTGGGGGCTACAGAAACACACGGCAGCTCAGCGCCCCGCCAGACTCCTCAGAAGCAGAAGCATCACCGTTTATGACTGGACCGCACACATGGCCTTGGGCCAATCCTCAGTCTCTCTTACTAAATTATCACCTTAGCCAATCTGAAATAATTTTCCAAGCACAAACAGAGAATGAGTTTTCTGCTTGCCAGTCGAGCCAATAATCATGATCACCCCAGATGGGCTTCTGCAGCCAGATTTCTCAGGCAAGGAGGCCATGGAAAGCAAGATTTGGGAAGCAGGGCTGTGTATGAATCCTGACCTGGTCACTTCTAGGTCATAAGACACCGGAGCGGTTATTTAACTTCCTTGAGCCTTAATTCTCTGGCCTGTTAAAGCGATGATAAAATTATTTACTTCACTGAGCTGGCAGGACAATTCACAAGGTAACATTACAATAAATATTGTCTTCCTCCTCTTACAGAATCTTGTCTGAAGGCTGGATGTGAAGAGGAAGAGTGAAGGAAACGGTCAAATTGCACCCGTAGCGAGGCACAGCCTGGATGATTGTGACAGACTTCTGGAAGGAAACTTTAGTTCCCCGTGTTATTATAGCGTGCAACTGATGGGCACTGAAGGGCCAATTCTTAGGCTTTTTCTCCGGGTCACATTATTCAGAGTGAATGCCACACCCACAATCCCTCTTTGAGGAAGCAGCCAGAAGGGGCCTGTCAAAAATAGGTTATCCGCTTGGCAACATACCTCTTCAGAATCTGGGCACAGTTAAGGGGACCAGGGAGGAGCCCTGCAGCCGACTGCAGCCACATGGAGGCTGGACAATGACCGTGGGGTGGCCCAGGGCTCTGTCCTAACGGCTGCTCTACACTGGAGAGTGATACGCAACCAGAAAGGTTCCTTTCCTGGGAAATTTTACTGTGAGCAATTAAGATGTTTGTGTGTGAGTGAGAGAGCTAGGGGGATGTGTGGGTGTGTCGGCAGGTTCACACCTTCATGTCATGACTGGTCAGCTGTTCGGGAGGCCTCGCTCACTGAGGAGTCCTTTCCCTCATGTTCTCAGTGCTGGCTCCTGTTATCCTCACTGTAATGACCCATTAACTGATACAGCCAGAGGTGGGCTTCCTTAGAGCCCGAAGGAACCAAACTACGCACACCTGTGTAGCACAGAGCACACAGTACGTCTGCTCTAGGAAGACACATGTGGTGTCCTTCCTCAGTCTCTGACGTGCACAAGGCACGGCTTCATTCTGCACCCGTGTATGTTTACAGACAAGATGCGCGGGGTCCTGGGACACCCGAGCTGATCCCCAGGTCATGCTGCTTCAACCTTTCAAATGCTTTACATATGGAACCATTTCCAGGTTGCTGCCCCTATAGAACCACCTCAGTTCTGTATTTCTAATGACCGTCCCCTCGTTGCTCAGCCAGCTTCCACACATCAGTAATGCTATCAGCTTTAAGTCAGACTATTTAAAGTGCAGTAAATGAATGAATGATGTCTAAGTGTATCTGTAAAATGGAACTACAGCTTTTGGATAAACAGCATGTTGAGAACAAGGTTTCAGAATATGACAGAATTAGGATCCAAACCTGGCTCCGCCACTTATACGCTAGCAGTCTGGGGGAAGTCCCTCAACGTCCCTGAGCCGAAGTTTTCTGATCCACAAGAAAGGGCGGCATCACCCACCCTCATGGCTGTTATGAAGTTTATGAGATGATGCGTGTACGGCACGTGGCACATACTGATCTCAGATGCGGCTTCCCTCCCCCTCCTTACACTGCCCTCCTCCAACCCACGCTGCCAACTGGCTGGCTCACAAGACACTGCAAGATAGTACAGAGAGGTCCCACGTACCCATCGCCCATCTCCTTCCAACGGTGTAACCTCACAAAAAGTCACATCAATTTTAATACGTCAAACAACAGCTCCTGATCCTACCCCACAAAGCTGCTCCTTCCAATCTCAGTAAATAGCAACCCTGCCCTTACAGTCACTCAGACCAACAGTCTTGGTACCATCCTGGATTATTAACGTTTTCTTACCTCCCACATCAAATCCAACAGCAAACTGGCTCTATCTTCCAAATAAATCCAGAATTTGACCATTTCTCACCATGGTCACTGCTACCATCCTCATCCAAACCACCAGCATCTTTTACTTAGAAAACCACAGCTGCCTCCTCAGCCGTCTCCTTGCTTCTGCCACTACCTCCCATAACACCTTCAACAGGGCAGCAGGGGGGTCCTGTTCAAGCACCAGGTCTGATCAAAGCCTGCACTGGCTGCTCAGCCCCACGAGGCCCTATCCCAGCCGCACGGTCCTGTCACTCACCTCCCACCGCTGCCCCCTCCGCGTTCCCCGCCAGCCACGCTGGCCTCACCGTTCCTCACACGGGCCCAGCACGCGCCCCTGGGCCACCTTCCCTCCGATAAACAGTTTGTTGCTGCCTGACTTCCTGAAGCTCTTTGCTCAAATATTACATTCTCCGTGAGGTCATCTTCGACCGTCTAACTTTAAATTGCCGCAGTCCTGCTGTCTTGCACTTCTGACTCCTGGAAGGCTTATTTTTCTCTTGACTTACTACCATTACACAGGTCTGAGCTTCATCGTTTTGTTTACTGTCCAGTTTCCCTAAGGTCAGAGATGCTTGTCTATGCTGTTCGGTGCCATAGTCCCAGCCCTGAGGACAACTCCTGACATGTAACAGACACGGATGCGAGTCTCCATTGTTGCATTAAAAACTGCCCTAATTCAGAAGCTTAAAACATTAACTATCCTCCTCGTTCCTATGAATCATGAATCTGAGTGCGGCTGAGCTAGGTGCCCCGGGATTAAGCTCTCTCAGGGAGTTATAATCAAACCATGGGCCGGGACTGCAGTGTCACCCGGTGACCTGCTGGGGCGCAGGAGGAGATACACGTCCGCGTTTACTCACGTGGTCATTGGCCGCCTGGGTCTCCTGCCCCACGGGGCTCTTCACCGCAGGGCAGCCGGATTCCCTAAGAGTGAGCAATCCAAGGGAGAAGAGAACGCCCAGGAAGGAAGCCACAGTCCTTCTGTAACCTCATTTTGTAAATGATGTCCCATCACGTTTGCTGTTCATTGTGCTTGTCAGCAGTGAATTAGTAAGTCTAGTCCATACACCAGGGGAGGGAGTTACACACAGGACTAATCCTGGCAGGTCGGGATCACCAGGGGCCCTCTTAGAGGCTGTCTTCCCCAGCACTCAATAAATATTCGTTCTATAAATGTCCAAATTAACCAATGACGCATACTTGAAAAAAGGAAGATCCTGAGTCAAATGGGAAAATCAGACTGACTCTTCCAGGAACTTAGGGATTTTTCACTTTTTATAAATGGAAAAAGGGCAAGGAGGAGAAGTAATCACCTGTGGAAACATAAAGGCCATGTAAAACTTTCAACAGGAGAGACTTTCTTTTTGAGTCTTGTAATAGAAGGTCATTTTTTTTTTTTTGTAGAACTGTATTTTTTTCTAATTTATATTATATCATATCAACTTTCAAAAACTGTATTCTCTACCCTTCAAGTGTTCCACCTGCTCCCATGTATACTGTGCCTTGACAATCACACTGGAAAAACAATTCCTTTTTAGGTTTGCTCTTCTTTGCTTATCTCCTAAGCTCCTGGCTTTTTGCATTTTTTTTTTTTTTTTGTCAAGATAGGGTATGCTTATCACTAAACTAAAATAAACTCTCACCTTGGAAAATAGAAGAAAATGGTTCCTTAAAAGCAAAGGCATTCAAGAACAGGAACGGGAGGCTAATGTTTACAACTATAACAATACACAGAGGCTAGCTGAAGGTCAGATGAGAGCAGTATACACTGAACATTTAACTAGCTTGAAATAATCATTATGAGGTAGCATTATTAACACATATATGTCTGGACATAGAAGGCGTTCAGTAAGTATTTATTGAGTATGTCTTCCTTTGTACACACAGCTTTTATTAATATCCTTAATGGTACTTCTTGCATCAAATTATAGTTCACTTGATACACAAGCACACATTGGTTGCAATCAACTGGGAGCTTCTCAAGGGCAGGGAGCTAGGCAGTCTTTTCTTTGTTTACAGCACTTACAACAATGGCAATGAACACGTGCTTGCGTAAACACTTCCTGAATGTATCTGGAATGAACAAAGCTCATTTAGTTCAGAATCAAAGGAGTGAAGTGATGACTACACCAAGACCAGAGATTAATGAGCAAAATACTTATTTATGAGATAAGTGGGAAATGACTTAACATTTAGTCATCTCGTAAAACTGAATGAACGTAACATCTCATAGTCAAGTTTAGTATGACTATAAAATAGCAACAATGAACATCATAAAACTTGGTGGGGGGAAGGCTAACGTGTGTGAGTATGCCCCCACATAAATACAGCTGACTGACCTTTAACAAAGGAGTAAAGGCAATACAACAGAGCAAAGACAGTCTTTTCCACAAATAGGGCTGGAACAACTAGACGTCCACAAGCAAAAAAATGAATCTAAACACAGACTTACATCCTTCACAAGAATTAACTCACAATGGATCATAGACCTAAATGTAAAACACACAACTAAAAACTCCTAAAAGGTTACATAGGAAGAAATCTAGATGACCCTAAGTATGACTATAAGTTTTTAGATAAAACACCAAAGGCACAATCCATAAAAGAAATAACTGATGGCTCGACTTCATCAAAATTAAAAACTTTCACTGTGTGAAACACAACATCAAGAGAGTGAGAGACAAACTACAGACTGGAAGAAAATATTTGCAAAAGACACATCTGATAAAGCACTGTTATACAAAATATACAAAGATCTCCTAAAACAGTAAGAAAACAAACAACTCGATGGAAAAATCAGCCAAAGACCTTAAAAGACATCTCACCAAAGAATATATACAGACGGCACATAAACACATACCATATACAAAGATGCTCCACATCATATGTCCTCAGGGAAGTGCAAGTTAAAACAATAGTGAGATACCACTATGCACCCATGAGAAAGGTCAAAATCCAGAACCCCGACAACATCAAATGCTGCCGAGGACGTGAAACAAGAAGTCTCATTCACTGCTGGTGGGAATGCAAAATGTAAAACCACTTTGGAAGACAGTTTGGAAGTTTATTACAAAACTAAACATACTCTTACCATATAACCCAGCTATTGCTCTCCTCAGTATTTATCCAAAGGAGTTAAAAATTTGTGTCCACATAAAAAAACTGCACATAAATATTTATAGCAGCTTGATTCATAATTGCCAAAACTTAGAACTGACCAAGATGTCCTTCAGAAGGTGAATGGATAAATAAACTGGTACATCCACACAATGGAATATTACTCAGCACTAAAAAGAAATGAACTATCAAGCCGTGATAAGACACGGAGACTCTTAAGTGCATATTACTAAGTGGAAGAAGCCAATCTGAAAAGGCTATGTAGTGTAGGACTACACTGTAGCTATAGTCTATGACTACATTAGACTATGACATTATAAAAGAGGTAAAAATATGGACACAATAAAAAGATCACTGGTTGCCAGCTGGTGGGGTGGGGCAGGAACAGGCAGAAAATGGAGGCTTTTTAGGCCAATGAAAGTATTCTAGGATATAATAATGATGGATAGATAATACATGTCATTACACATTTGTCCACACCCCCAGAATATACAAAACCAACACTGGACCCTATGGTAAACTATGACTTTGGGTGATAATGATGTCAGTGTAGGTTTATCAATTGCAGGGAAAAAAATGTACCTTCCTGGTGAGGGGCAGGGGGGCAAGTGAGAAATCTCTGTACCTTCCTCTCAGTTTTGCTGTGAACCTACTAAAACTGCTCTTAAAAAATAAAGTCTTAAAAAAATACAAGAGAATGCCACTTTCCACTTAGGAAGAGAGGAGCCTGAGAAACGCAGTGTCTTCTAACACAAACGTGCATTAGATACACATCCTTTCAATTAAAAAAAAATATGACAATCAAAAGATCTTCATTCACTGCTGTAACGTATACTCCAACAATGATACACAAAGATCAATGTGGAGACTACATAAATCAGTAATCAGAAACAGAGATGCATGTAGTTTATTTGGATTTAAAATAAGTATGTTTTATCTTGAACAAACTAAAATCCATTTACTTACACAGAAACAAAAATATGTATGTATTAAGGCAGTACATCAGCTTTGAGTTAATTATTTTTCAAGGCTTTTTACCATTTTTCCGTTTTACTATAAACTTCAGTCCTTTTATAAAACCTTATTATGAAGTCTATAAAGTCTCTAAAAGCTTATTATATATAAAAGTACAGGTAAGCAGAATTATGGTCCCCAAAGATGTCCACATCCTAACCCTTGGGCTCTGTGAACATGTTACCACACATGCCAGAGGGACTTCACAGATGTGATTAATGGTAGAGTCCCTGAGGTGGGCAGATTATCCTGGATGATCACAGAGGCTCCAATCTCAAAGCACAAATCCTTAAAAGTGAGAACCTTCCTTGCCTTTGGTCAGAGAGAGATAATGTGAAGACAGAATCAGAAAGATGCAATGTTGCTGGCTTTGAAGACGGAGGACAGAGGCCGTAAGCCAACAAACAACAGTTATGACCGTGGGTTCTCCCCTGGAGCCTCCAGAAAGCAACGCAGCCCTACCTGCACTTTGATTGTAGCCGAGTGAGACCCCTGTCTGACTTCGAACCTATAGGAATTTAAGACAGTAAATTTGTATCATTTAAGCCACTAGGTGTGTAGTAATTAGTTACAACAGACTAAGAAACTAATACATGGAAGTGATTTTTTTCCTTTCTGTTTTTGTTTTTTTTTTTAAGGAGGAACACACATAAATCACATCAAGGAGAAGGTGATTATAACAGAAACACATGAAATCCAGGTTACTTGTGGAAAAAAGAAGAACGAGGGGTGAAAAGGCTCGGGGATACGCGGTGATTTCACTCCATTTCCCAAAGAGCAGGCATGACGAGGAGGGAGCGGTTCTATTTCTTTCTTGTTACAGAAAGGAGCTCAGGTCAAAGGGGCGGGTGTGGATTCCATATAAGAGGATAACATAAATGTACCTAATACAATGCTCAGAGAATAGTGGGTGCCTGTCTAAGGAAGAAAAGGATTATCATTGCTGAAGACCGCTAACACGGAACAGCTAAGACTAGGATTGGAATTGTGCCTCAGCTACCGACTTGCTTCTGATCTTGAACAAATTACTTAACCTCTGACCTTCAGTTTACTCATTTCAGACTGAGATACAACAGCTACGTCACCGGGCTGTTGTGACGATGACTGGAGATGAGGCAGAGGCGAGCCAGTGCCTGGCACCGAGTAAGGGAATAAAGATGGCAGCCATCACTGCTGTCTTTACACAGAATGTACAGTGGTTCCTAAGGTCTCGTAATTTATTGTTAACTTGACATCACTTAGCATGTGTGGCAGGAGCCACTTTCTCCTCCTCTGCAGTTTCCTCCCAGGCCCAGAGAGCAGGAAGTCCCCCGTGGGTCTCAAGAAGGTATGTACTGCTTCTCTCTTCACCTTTGACTCCTCGGGAGAGGAGGAGTGACATCTGACGACACCAGGAGAAGAAACTGATTATGGGTGGCTAGTTCTTTCCCTCTCTTTTTGAGATCTGCCTGTGGGGAGAGTACCCTCTCCTTCCACCTCTGTCCTTCCAGCAGTAAACATTGGTGGGACAGGCCCAGACTTTGGTTCCAGATAAGCATTATCTGTGCAGTCCATTCATGTAACTGTTGAGCCTCTGAAAGGTCTGTACTGACAAGTACAGTCAGCAGATTTGCAAAGGATATATGAAAACAAGAATGTTAAAATATCTCATTCATTATTTTTATATTGACTACATGTTGAAATGATAATATTTTGGACAACTGATAGTATTTAGGACAATTTCACCTATTTGGTTTACTTTTCTTAATGCAGCTACTAGAAAATTTCAAATTGCACATGTGGTCACATGACAGTTCTCCTGGACAGCACTAAGCCAGAGGCCACCTCTCTCGGTCCCATGAATGAGAATCAAGTGGAGAGGCAGGCCCCCTGAGGAAGCACGGATGCTCTACAGATCGACTCAGTGCTCGGCGGGGCTGTGTGAGGATCCGGTGCAGGGAGCAGGTATAAAGAAGGCTGGTGTGGAAAATCAAGCCATGTCCTCCACTCCAATCCTACCAACAATAAAGTCACTTTGATTTCCACTCAGCTGAACCTTCTATCTCGTAACTGACTGTATCTTGGGAAGACAGGATGCTGTTTATTGCTCTCTCCTGTCAAACCCCAAAGATGTGATGGAAATATTTCTATTCCCATGGAAGTAGCACAAGCATAAAATTCAGAGCCAAGCACAAAGCAAAGGCAGTAGTCCTCCCTAGGTCCTTAGGGGCACAGGTTTCAAAAATATCTATGCTGATTTCATTTGAGAGACCAAATGAGGGGGGTTTTCAGCAGAAACAAATATGGACATGGGTGAAAACTTCCCCAGGAGACAGGTTTCCGAGACAAGTGGAATTCCACAGCAAAAAGGCAGTGACACCAGCCCTGTGACACTTAACTGAAAGGAACGCAGAGCTTAAATGAGGAAACGGAAACTCGGAAGGCGGAGTGACTAGAGACAAGGATGTGTAAAATAAATCAGTCCTAGAAAGAAGACATTTTTCCTTCCTCCATGGAGAACATACACCAGATAACCTCTTGATGGTAGCCCTACCCAACTGATCTCTGGACAACTGGTTTGACCTGACATCCTGGCAAAGCTAAATCCAGTAAGGTTTTCTGTCTCCCCTCCTTCGCTCCCATCCCACCAAGCCCCTTCTACGCTCTCCAGCATTCTAGGAAGTGTATTTGGATGGAACTAAGAGCAGGATTCAAGAACCCTGCTTTGCTTGGCTAACTGTTTCAGGGCTGGTGAACTGCATGCATTTTCTAAATTATATGGTTCTGGAGCTGTGGCTGATACAGTTTTATTTTTTTCTGGTTTTCTTTTAGAGTTTTTAAAAATGGGATGCATAGAAAACTTGTGGTGGGATTAATTTAACTTCAGGTTTGCTGAAGAAGCTACACTACTCAAGGGAAACAGGGGTATTCTGCTAAAGAAACCAGGTGTTGTCCAGACATCTAACTCAGACCTCTCTGGCTAAGACAGAGTAGAAACCAGGAAAAATCACCTATCAACTTTAATTTTGTTCAACTTATGAAATTTGGATTTTGATGTAATTGAACTTTAACTAAAAGGGCAAGAAGATTTGATTTTGAGGATGTCAATTTTAGGATGTCAATTTCTCCCTCAGAATTTAATAACGGGAATTTAAATTTGGGCCATTTGAAAGTTGCTGACCTCTAATACTTGGCATATTTCTACTCTCATTTAAGCTCACTGCTTAACTTCTGATGAGTTTTAATTATCAATCTGGTTGGGCAAACTCTGAGATGGGAAATAGAATAGAGAGTAAATTTTTAGTCTAGTCTACAGGGAGTCAGAAGAGCGTGGTCTTCTGACCTACTTTAGTTTTCCGGAAGCAGAGGCTGCACTGTCATGACTGATCTCAGGAGGACACGCCACAAGACTCAGGTGCAAGAGGAGTGGCCTCGTGACATGGGAGCACCGGGACCAGGTCCTGACAGACCCTGGACTCTTTTCTCCCCTCACTGGCAAGAGGTTTCATTATTAAGCCTAATTAGTTAAGGAAACAAAAAGCCCACTGCCCTCTCCCCATCCTTCCATTACAAGGAGAAAACTCCCACCGCAGTCAACAGGCAGAAACTAAGGGAAGAGCGCGTCCATCCAGCATCTCTCTCCCCTCCGCCCTCTCCCCACAGGATGAGAACATGTCTATGTCGCTGCTCCCTGTCTGCCCTCAGTATACACTCATCCTTGGCTTCCTTATAGAATTACTCTCTGCAGCAGCTCTAACTAGGCAAGTTTCAAACAAGTTTCAAACAAACTTTGGGGAAAGACAGATCATTAGGCTGCAGATCCAGGCCACGCTCCCCAATTTCAGTTCTTCCAACAATATCTATTTATGGTTGATATTTATTTTCACCTTTCTGAATTTTAAAAGGAGGTGTGAGGAAAGGAAGGGTGGAAAAGCATCACCCTCAAACTCTATTGTATACAGGCTCCCCCAAAAATCACCCCTTCTCTGCTCTGATATCCTGGCCTGGGAATGAAGTTGAGGACATGAGGTTTAAGGAGGACCCCTTAGGAGCTGCACCCTTACTCCAAGCCCCTTCTCCCTTCTGATATGTCTCCCCTAGAGAACTCCCTGATAAGCTTGATTAATAATAAAAGATACATGTGTTAGCTGAAAAAACTATAAAGGCTAAAATTTGTTGAAGGAAAAACATATTGCAAGTTTGTAAGTTCAAAGGGTGGTACAATGATACTACCATGCACACATCCCCTTTACATTTTCAAATTCTTTCTGACACTTTTCTACATCAGCTTTCCAGGTAGAGGTATCAGACAACAAACTGAAATTTTAAGACAATCCTTTATGCACGCACCAGACACATCTTCATTATTATCTGAATTACAAATACTTAGGAAGCTGACCTGCTCTTCCGTGTGGGTATCAAGGATGCCTGTGGTTTGGGAAACAATAACCTATGATAATGGTTCTTGAAGGGGGTCCACAAACCACAAGAGTCCAAGACTCTTTCAAGGAGTCTGCAAAGTCAAAATTATTTTGATAATGACCCTAAAATATTATTTACCTTTTTTCACTGTGCTGACATTTGTATGATGGTGAAAAAGCAAATGGTGGAGAAAACTGCGGGGCCTTGGCAGAAACCGGGGGAGTGGCACCAACCTGCACTAAGAGTGCCTGTGTGCTCCGCGGGCAGTTTCACTTAAGGATGGTCATGATGAAGGAGTAAAAATGGTTAATTTTGTGAAACCTCAACCACTGAGTGCATATTTACGTGCAGAACTGAAAGATACACACAAAACGCTTCTCTGTGTGCTCAAGTGTCGTAATGAAAAAGCATCCATGTGATGTCTGAATTCCGAGTAGCTGAAGGAGCAGCCTTCTGCAAGCATTACTGTTTCTGCCTGAAAGAACAACTAACAGACATCAATGGCTATTCAGACCCGCACATGTGGCAGACCTTTTCTCCAAAGTGAACAAAGCGAGCCTGTCACTTCAGGGAAAACAATTCACAGTATTTGTTGCCAAGGATAAAATGTGAGCTTTCAGGCAAATACTGGAATTTTGGAAGACTTGTATCCACCACCGTGAGACTGATGGCTTCCCAATATTCAACGACTCATCGGATGAGATGAGTGTTCAGAATAATCCATGAGACTGTGCTGATAATGTAAAATGCACTGTATCAACATTTGGATAATTTGCATAACTCAGGGAGCCACTAGTTTCCAAATGCTGAATGCATTATATATTACAAATCATACTTGGCTAAAAGAGCCATTCAAAGTGCCAACTAGAACAATGGTTTTACCGTAAAGTACTACAAAAAGATCAAGGATAAAGCTTCTGATTCCACGTTACAACTAGTCTTTAAGAATCTATCATTTGTTGAGTTTTAGTGTAGCATTAAAGAACACCCAAAATTACACTGTAGGCTATTAAAAACTCCTGGAATCTCTTCATTTTCTTCAACCAAAACAACAAAAATTGAATACAGAAACAAATACAAGAACCCAGCTGTGTTCTATTAAGCCAGACATGTAACTGTAAAATGTGGTCACTCTTTCATTATTTTTTTCTTTTTGAAATAAAGTTATTTTCCATTAAGAGATGCTATTCATGTCAACCTATAAATGGGTCTATTAATGGTAGTTTTAAATGAACTAAACAAATATTTCTAAAATTTCTTGGTTTTAACTTCTTTTTTTAAAGTCATTTTTATTTATTTACTTATTTTTATTTGGGGGGTAATTAGGTTTATTTATTTACATATTTATTTTATTTTTTTAGAGGAGGTACTGGGGACTGAACTCAGGACCTCCTGCACGCTAAGCACGCACTCTACCACTTGAGCTATACCCTTCCCCCCATTTTAACTTCTACTAGGATAAACATTGATATATTTATCATAATATATAAACAAAAGTTATTTAAGGTCCTCAATAATTTTGAAGAATATTAAGGCAAACAGAGATCAACAGATTTAAGAATTGCCAATATATGATAATAATTATTTGAACGATCACTTTGAGTATCTACTTTACACTATGCTAGAAACTAGAGCTTTTAAGATTAAAGGCACCATCCCTGCCCTCAAAGAATTTCTAATTTCACAGAGAGTGTAATTCTCAATTATAATAATTTTACTGTAAAGAAAAAAATGCCCTTCATTTTAGTGTCTTACAGGCACGTTTTTTACATCTAGGTGTCTCCAATGGCAACTAATATTGTACATGGCACACAGAATGTCTACAGACTTAGTGATCCAACAGAGTTAAGCATCAGAAAGCCATGTATCATGCCATGCAATTAGGGACTGTGCTTTATCTAAATATTTTTACATAGGTTTCAGACACCAACTGCTCATTATGGTGAAAAATGTGCTCCCATCCTTAGTTACAAGATGGTATTAGCAGCGTGAAGACCCTGAGGTTACAACTATAATGCAGCCTTTTGATTCAGACTTAAACTTAAGAAACAAATCTTTTTAGGTCATATCATGGTTTTTAACAAATTTTTTTCTTTCAGATTTTTATGCCAAATAATTTGGAAAATAGGATAGGGGAGGAAATAGTAGCTTAGGTCAAGAATCTGAACAGTCATAATATGGAAAAGTGAGGCCCTGATGCTGTTCCCACAGCCCCAGGAGACAGAACCAAAAAGTGGAAATTATAAGGAGAAACAGAAAGATCGCATGTGTGTATATGTGTGTATGTGTGAATGAATATAAAGCGTATGTGTGTAAATAGATATAAAAGCCGAGGTAATAGCTTAATTAGCAATAGAAATGATGCTTGAAGGCCAGAGGTCAGACTAGACAAGAGGTTCTCAACAATTTTTCTGCTCTAACCCAAAGCAGGTATGTTCCCATCAGCAACAAGTGGTGGGAGCTGAAACACAGGGTGTGTGCAGGCTGGTGGGGGGGGTGGGGTGTGGATGCCTCCCCAGTTCCAGGTTGAGAAGCGTTGGGCAGGATACTCACAGGCCTCCTCTGATTCTGTGATGACCTGGGGATTTTAAAGGATTCCGGCAAACTTCTAGGTGGCATTTCCTAAGAGGAGTAGTCTCCATGTCCTTACTTTTGGATGTAGCTACACCAGCGACTGAAAGCGAGTGGGGAGTATAAAACACGAAGGCCGGGATTACACGGAAGCTCCCCCTTATCTAACAGCACGCTGTCTGAACCAAGAGAATAGTGTGTTGACCTGCATTTCAGCTTCGCTGACCGTTTTCCTGGATTTCTCACCCACTAGCTTGTTCTCTGACCCTTCTACAAAAATGTTTCTAATTGCTGAACTGGAAAAGCCACGAGAGAGCAACTCTAACCTGATCCAAGGGAGACACAACAACAATGCACCTTAAACATCTGTATGGTTTTCTCTTCTGCAAATTCATCACCTTAAATGTCATGCAAATTCAATCTCTGCCTACATGACATGATGCCATTTTGTGAATATTTTCCCCAGAATTTCTACAAATTCAGCTACGGCAAAATGGCAACTGAGTAACTCTTCTCATGAAGGCAGAGAGCCTTCTCTGGCTTACTTCATTGTGGAATGGGTACTAAATTCAGGCTTGGGGAAACGCCCCTCTGAACTCCAGTATCTGAACAACTGCTTACTGGGCTGTCTAG
Source organism: Camelus ferus (assembly GCF_009834535.1). NCBI lineage: Eukaryota > Metazoa > Chordata > Mammalia > Artiodactyla > Camelidae > Camelus > Camelus ferus. The sequence goes on from NC_045710.1 coordinate 9,916,516, forward strand.
CAGCAGTTCCCCAGTTCTTTCTAAAAGCTTGGCTCTGAATTGAACGTGGGGACACGTTTAAAAACTGCACACTACATATGAGTAATATACACTCAGTTTCCATCTTCAACATTGTGTACAAGCTGTGGCAACATCTGGTGTTTTGCAAACTTGGCCACAACCAGCTGCATTCCTTTTCCAAATGTGCCCTCTGACATGTGAGGGCTGTATTTCAGTTTGAATTTTACACTCTCTCTAGGATAGTATTGTGTGATTTCAAACATGCATTGTATCTTAACTTCATATTTTACCTCTCTGAATGGAAAATTGAAAGCTTGCCAATTAATAAAAGGAGAAGAAAGATAAAGCTAGACTAAAGATGTAATTTAGTGTGTCTGTGTCCCTTTTCTACAGCTTACTACTCTACAGGTGACTCAGTAGAGAACCACCTCTTGACATAGTTTACAATAAAAGAGTATCTTGCTGAAAACTACACCACCTGAACTAAGAGAAAAAAACGCTGTAATCAATTGACTCAGTCCTTCCTGGGTCAGCTACGCAGCTTTTCCTCAGGAAAAAAATGCACATATGCTCACAACTGTCATGCATTTTCAGGTGGTTGGTTGAAGGGTATCTTAAAGATACACAATTAAGAAACTAAGGTGATGAAAATGCGCTATACTTTAAAATCATCTGACTTCAAACATCATTTGTAACTGAAACTGAGTAGATGCTCCATCCAACTCGTCACATTGTTTAATCAGGAGTGAATAACTGCGGCTGGAGAGTCTGGACTGTCTGCCCACCTCCACATGCACACTCACAACTAGCACACGGCCTTGGCTGGCCATGCTAGGCTTTGTCCCTGCCCTCCTATAAAACACGTAAAACCTCCTTCCGTCTGGGCCCCTCTGTCTTCCTGGCCGGTCTGCTTGCTCGTCGGGCTCCTTCAGCCAGTTCACAGGAGCCATTTTCTTGGATTTCAACTCCGCACGTGGTTCAGCCGCTCCCTTCCAACATGTACTTCCCATATTGCTAGTACCTACTCGGACTCGAACCTCGTCATCCTTGGAGACTGAAATCCAATGTTTGCTGGACTGTTGTCTTTTCAGACATTGCGAGGTGCCTGCCTGGCCTTCCTCATTAGGCTCGGCCCTGCTCTGCACCCATCCCATGACAGGCTGCTCCGCTTGGACTAAAAATGCTTAGGGCTCTCTGGTCCCATTGCCCTCCCTCCCTTGACTCTGGCTGTTTGTTCCACAACTTCTTAGAGACAGTACAGCTTGCTGGTTAGGAGCAAAGGCCCGGAATAAGCCTCCTGGGGCTGAAATTGTGGCCCCTCTATTGCCAAGTTAACTCTGTCGAACCTCTGTTTCCCCCCGCCTATTAAAATCAGGGTAATACTATTATCTGTTTCACAGATTACTCAGTCTCAGCCTGATTCCAGAGGCTAAACCACAGAGGCGACAAGTGGCAGGTTCAAAGTTCAAAGCCACAGGACTCCAAACCTGTGTTCTTTTCAAATATATCGTGCTACCTCCTTTAACAATCATCCTCATTTTTTCCTTAAAAAACAACAAAAAATGATTATTTCATTTTTATAGCAGTGGCTGTAAAATTTAAAACCAAGTATTAACTAAACTGAGTTATAATAATCAGGAAATGAAGTCCTGAGTTGTCCACAACTGTTTATCTAGCAAGTTAGTTGAAACTAGCATTCCCCATGGATGCTTCAGCCTCCACCTGTGCCAACCTCCAAGTGAATGCCCTGCATCCTTGGCCTCTGCACTCAACTTGCAGGGTAATACTCGCTATAATAAACATACATGGGATCGGGTACAGGGCAGACTTGCCAACCTGGGGGAAAGAGTAGGCAGCGGCAAAGATGGGCAAGAGAAAATGAAAAGGAAGTTTCAAGTACAAGCCAGTTCAGAAACCAGGGGCTGGGAGATTTTGTAGGAGAGATTATGCCCTGTGTCCAAGCAGTGAGAAATTTACATTTGTTTCACAGTGGTGTCTGGGTGGGAGGGCAGGAAGGGGAGGAGAAGGACCCACATCTCCTGTTCTGAGTGAAACTACACGTGGTTGAAGGATCGAGAGCCGGAATCAGAGCCCAGTTAAAGGGCTCAGACCTGAGCACGGAGTGGACATTGGAAAATGCGATGGAGAATCCCATGGGTAATTTTATCATCAAATCATGTACTACATGGTATTCATGGGAAGTTTTTTTAAGACCTCGATTTAACCACAGCTAAGTTGTCAGCCTGGCGCTGAAGGCAGGCACTGGAGGTTCCTCCCAACTGTCAACTGGAAAGAATAGCATGGGGCAATTACCATAAAATGACATGAGAACTATAATATGTACAAAATGTACTTGCAGATTAGAACAGTCACGCCGGACTCAGACTACTTGCACGACTGTGACAGGAAAATAACTTCTCAGTGAAAACACCTCGTGCTTGGTAAAAACCAAAAATGCCTAACACGTAAGTACTCCCCATCTCAACGGAGGAAATAAAAACAAAATCTACAGAACGTAAGAGCGATTTTGTTTCTTTTAAAGTGTTCAATCTACTTTAAATGATCTTTTCGGTTACCTTGGTCACAGCTTTTGGAGAGAACGTAACCGCATCCACCACAGTGATGAGGTCCCCTGGGCACAGGCGATCGAAGTACTTCGCGCAGACATCGTAGGCCTGCAGCCACTCCGGGCAGGACGCCGGGACTTGCTTAATGAGGTGAGGGTCTCCGGTCCAGAACAACTTCTGCAACCAGATGGTGTACAGAGAGCTTGGCGAAAGCATCCGTCCATCCTTTTCAGGGATTTTGGGAACAAGTTTAGAAATAGATAAGATATTCTGACTTGAAAGGACTGGCTCTAATGCCTCAAGAGGATTCGTGTTTTCATCCGTCAGCTTTTTATAATTAAGACCTATTGAATAGAAAAGGAAAAAAAAGAGTAGTTCATTCCAACATAAACACACAGGAGCTTTCAAACACATGCACAGCCCCCTGCATGGCTGGCTGAGAAGCCTTCTCTAGCAATGTAGTCACAGTGGACAGCTTAGTCTGGCAATCAGTTACATCAGAAGATCTGAGTTCAAAGTCCCCGCCTGCAACTTAGTGAACGGTGCAGTCCTCAACAGGTCACTCGGCCCCTGTGCGACCGTCTCCTCATCCGGGCACTGGTGACAGCCATATCTCCTCGCTTCTTCAGTCCCTCCATGACACCTATGATTCCTTCCATGACTGTGCTCCCCAGGCTGCATGACATTCGCCATTCATCTGGCATCTTATCTGAAGGCAGGGATGGAACCTTACCCCCTTTCCTCTGTGTCTAGTCCAGGGTCTACTTCAGTTACCCCGTAAACCACTGAGAAACGAAGTAAATGCTCTCAATTGTTACCAGTATCAGATGAATGTAGATTTGAAAGTGTCTTGCAAATTATAAAGAATCACACAGATTTGAGAGGTATGAATTCTTAGCTGTGAGCGTAAAGATACAGAGACACCATTCTAAAGATCTTCACTATTTATCAAAGATTCAAAGGCTCTGATTTTAAGGGTTTCATATATACTTTAAATATACAGGCCCCACTGAAGTAAAATTCTGCCAAACTGTCTATTGTCATTTACATAGATAAAACATAAAAATGGGAGTATGGAGAAAGCCTCTGGAGCATTCGTCAGAAACTCTGGATATTAGTACCAGGTCTACTTAAGTCGCTGTGTGACAAGTTTCTCTGGTATTTAATTCCCTCAACAGTAAGTAAAGGAGCTGGAAAGATAATAACTAAAGTCGATCAGCATCAAAATGCTGTGGCTTCTCAGTCATAACAGCCCCAGTGCAGGCACATGACTGTGTATAGACAATTAAGCCCTAGGTTTAACTTAAAGAATGAGTTCAAGCAGGAAAATGATCTTACCTGACGCAACTACCTTAAATTTCTTCAGCAGCCGAATGTGGGTTTCTGGCTTGATGGCGTATGTTCCCAGATCTGCACAGCCACAGCTCTCCAGCAGAGTGAAGTAATACAGCAGCCTTTCATGATCAAAGCCACCAATCGTGGGGTAAATATACTTGATCATGTGCTTGTGAAAGGCTTCGGGATCCGTCTTCAAGGTCTCGAAGAGATGAAGGGACTGAGCGCGGTTTTCAATTTCTACTGTGGACAAACTGAAGTTAAGAGACAAATTGTATTAAGATTTGGTTCCTTTATTAAACAACACACTTTTTTTTTTTTAAAACCAAGGAGGGAAGGCTACTTCTTACCAGCCCCTTCTAGCTTCCTAATCAAAGACAGTAAACCACCAGAGTGCAGGTCACTTACATAAAGGAAGACAAACATGTTCAATGCCTGCTATGGTACTACACGATTTTCGTGTTATCTCAGGCGGGTCTACAGGGAGGTAGGCATTAGTTCACATGCCTGCAGCAGAGAGCTGCCCAATGATTAACAGCTAGGAAATGGGCCCAGATCTGTCACTGTCCACTACTCATTATTTATTCCTGTCACACAAAAAATTTTAAGTCTGAGCTTCATTATAAAAATGTAAACAAACTTAGTATTTCAGGAATTTAGAAAACAGTGAGGGGAAGAAACAACCCCAACTTCTGGGTGTAAGTTTTATATCCAAGAGGTCTGACTCGGTATTCAGCAGACAGAAACTCGACACTGGGTTCTAACAGAAATAAACTAGGAAAGAACAGTTTGCAATTTCACTTGAATTGTCTACAGTAATGAATGCCACTTGAACAAAGTACATGTCTTAATAGTTTCACCTTGACTTAGATGTTCTTATAATGTAATTTTTTAAAGTCATTTAAGGTTAAACTGTTGAAAAAAAAGTTTTTTTAAGGAGTTTGGTTGCTCAGTTTGTGTTTTTTTGGGGTGAAGGGGAGGGCTTAATGTTTTTCTTCTGTTTCTGTCTGGACAGAACACAGTGCCTCCTGCCCAGTGTAACCCCAATGCCCCACACAGGAAGCGTTTCAAACTTTCTGACTGTGAGAGGTGCTCAGGCAGCCCTTAGCACTAACAGAAATGCCCACCTTCCAGGGTTCATGGCAGCAGCCAAGTATCTGGGAGCAGGAAGTAAGGTTAGGTTTCATAATGTTCGGAAGCAACTCCTCTGAAACATGGTGCCCTGTTTATTGGAATTCCCACTTTAGTAAGTGCCCACACGTTTTTGTTTTATGTACATAAAGTTAATACAAAACATGTTTTCAAATTTTTGTGAGAATGTGATAAAACTTGGGATAATAGCAACAGTCCAAGCAATTAAGAAATACTTTTTTAATCTCCACTTCAAGAGATACCCTATTTTTCTATTAAGACACAATTCAAACATTTACAAAAATATCCCTATCTATAAAAATGTCCCTGGTCTATAAAAGTTTCTGAGAATGTCTTCTATTCATAACATGCTTTAACTATTTACCACTCTGCCTATCTCCCTTGACTATGTACCACGTGATGGCAAAGATGATACCACGTCTTCTTGATCTTTAGTTTCTCAGGACCAAGCACCAGTGTGTGGTACAAAGGAAACATTCAACATGTGCCTTACAGATGGGCGCCAAATAGACGTGTGGATGAACAAAAACTTAGGTGTCCTCTATCGCCAAAGCCCTGCATTCAGTAATGGGGAAGATGGAAAGATTTACAACACAGGGCTCTCATCCAGCTGTTTGAAAATCCAATTGCATTACATTAAAAATACTGAACAGTGAAAGACAGTAGTATGGGCTGACAAAGGGCATGCAGTTATATTCCACTTAAGAGTAGGATCGCTAGAGCTGTCACTTCAGAGGAGGCTGGTATCAATGACAACAGAAGGCTTAATGAAAGAAGCACCTGAGCTTGGTATTGTAGAAAGGAACAAAGCAGAAATAATATGAACAAAAGTATAAAGACAAGGAACAGTGAGTATAAATGGACAGCTGGTCTGAAACCACTCCTGACACCAACACTATTCAGTGTGCAGCGCCTTCTCTGAGAGACGTGGGCAGACCTCACTGTACTGCCCTTCATTTTATCGCTCGTCACAGATACTGCTCTTCTCCTTCTCCCTTCTCCTCCTTCTCCTCCTCCTCCTCCTTCTTCTTTTTTTTTTTTTTTAACAAACTGAGGGTTGGTGGCACCCCTGTGTCGAGCAAGTCCAATGGTGCCATTTTTCCAACTGTTTGCTCACTTCTGTCTCTGTGTCACATCTTGGTAATTCTTGCAATATTTCAAACTTTTTCATTATTGCTATATTTGTTATGGTTGTCTGTGATCAGGGGTCTTTGATGTTACTCTTGTATTGTTTTGTCATTTTTTAGCAATAAAGTATCTTTTAATTAAGGTCTGGACATTTTTTTAGACATTTTAGCCGTAACGTTTTTGCAAACTTAACAGACTATGGTATAATATATATGTTAACTTTTACACGCACTGGGAAACAGTCATGTACTAGCTTCACTGTGACACTGGCTTTGTTGCAGTGATCTGCAACTGACCCTGCAGTGTCTCTGAGGTGTGACTGTACTGTACACCCCGTGGCAGAGGAAAGCCATAGAATTTCTGATGTTCCTTCATAATTTGCCAAATGAAGTCTGAAAACAATGTAGTGAAGAAGTAAATTAAGAAATTGTGTAACCCATTAAGATGATTCAGACTGACAAAGGTTTGCAAACAGAACAATGTGCCCGATGCAGGAAGGAAGAAAAAGAAAAAGCTTGCACGTATGACACTGATTACTATGCCAGGCAAGTTAAATCTTGGCAATTACTAACCTACAGATGAGAAAATGTCACCAGACAGGTTAGAAGGCTTGCCTAAGACCAAGCGTCCAGATCCGTCCGGACTCTGCGTGGCTCTGCTCGCCATGTCACAGAACAGCCATCGATCAATGAAGTCAAGCGCCCGCGCTAACAACCATTTCAAAAACAGGATTCTTTCTGTAACACAGACATTGGTTCTCTTCCCCAGCGAAAGAGTTCTCCTGCCATACTTCATTCCTATCACCCCGATCAGCAGAGTATCCAAGACAGACTCATCTACAAAATGGACAGACAATGACTAAATCATAACAGCTTCAGCTAATCCATGTTTGACTTGATTCTCAATATAGTCTCTCTCAATCAACATTACCTTCCCCCTAGCCCACCCACCTCTTCTTCTGTGCCTACAATTTAGTTTGCCCGATGTGCAATTTTACCTAATTATCTTGTCAAGAGAGATACTGGAATACCTCTACTGACACATGATAAATACTAAAACCTCCCTCTTCAGTAAATTACAATGTGCTAAGATCTTATATAGTTGCCAGTAATCAATAACCCATTTTAATAGTTTCCATAGAAAGAAGCTGTTATCTTTCCTTTGGAACAAGAAATGAAATCTCTGTTTAGAAAATAATTTCAAAGAATCTACATTCAAGAGAGTAGGAAGAAATACCATGAAACTCCTGTGGACTTTTCACTAATCAAATCAATAATTACTCTTAAAGACTGTTTAAGTGCTTTTTCTAAGTTTTAGCTATAAGGCAAGAGATATATATATATATAATATATATATATATATATGCATATACACACACACACAAATATACATATAGTGCAAATGTAACTCAGAGATTAACTGCAGGAAGAACTAGTGTTAGTTGTACTAAGGGCACAAGGAATAAATTATTAGTACTAATCCCATGATTAAGGTGTTCTGTGGTGGCTTCGAATTGTTAATCACGCAAAAATGTGATTCAAGAACAGCATATATTGAAAGGACTTATATTCATATAGAGACACAATTTTATTTAAATGCATTTTTCTTTACTCAGTCTGATGAGTGATAATGCAACTCCATTAGCTGACTAAAAGGAATACACAGAGGGGAGAGGAAGACGCGGGGAAGGAGGAAGGAGGTGAGGGGAGAAGGCTGCTGGGAAAGGCTGCAGAGAGGGGTCTGTGCAGGTCACACGCAGTAACTTCTAAGTGTGTCCCCCAAAGATGACCCCTAAAATTCTGAAGATCTGTAAATCCACATTAGTGACCATGACCTTGAGGGAACAGGCCTCCACCACTGATTCCTGTAGAAAGAAATAATCCCACCCTCCCAGTCAGACCCCCTCCAGCCTGAGGCAAACAGTCCAGCACATCTGCCACACAGACACCTCAGAACGCACCCAGCAGTGACAGCTTGCTCTGCAGTGCCGCCTGGCAGCTGAGTATGTGGTTATGCGGGGAAAACACGGTCAAAAACAATCATGGCATTTTTCAGCTTTGCGAACATTTTGGCCAAGTGTCTTTGCAAACCAAACAATGAAATTTCACTTTGCAAGGCCACCTACATGGCTGATGAGACAACTGATACTGAGTATCTCAGAGTCTATTTCTCGTCACAAAGATACTTGGTGGAACGTTTTATACGGACAGAGTGGTGACGTGGATGGAAGGTCACGTCAACAAGCTTCATCTCCTTCATAAGGATAATCCTGACCCCTTAAGCCTTTTCATGTCCCATAAAATGTCAATTCTGACCAGTTCATATAGTCTCCTACTCTTACCTGATAAAAAATATTTTAAAAGACAATGCAGCACAGAAACAGCAATAGGCATCACTTACTGAGCACTTCTTAGACGTCAAGTATCATGTCACCCCATTTAACTCTCACAAAGCAGGTATCTTATAACTGATCTCCACGTTGACTTGAAAAATAATCATCCAAAACTCACATGTGTGATGTGAGGCTGACAACGGTCAGAGGTAAGTTCATGGAATCTGGTCTCTTTACAGAATTAACCATAGTAGCTACTTTTTTCCCTTTGAGCACCTGCAACATGTCAGGCCTTTTGCATAAATGTCTCAAATCTCTCAGCAGTTCTGCAAAATGGAGTAAGAATACTCATTCTTCACAGGAGGAAGCTTAGGAGAGAGGGACAGAACAACTTGTCTACCAAGAATACATTAGATGGAAGACACAGAGCCAAGGTTTGAACCCAGACTCACATAAATCACAGACTGAGCACTTTCTACAAGATGAAAACTAGCTCCAAATACATCTTTTTGCTTAATTTTGTGCCAGTGTCAAGAATTTTTTACTATTTGGGGGAAAAGTGACCTTAAGAATCACAACTTGGAAAGAAAGATTGCAGATATGCAGAAAGAATTGCTTTCATTTTGGTAATGGTAGTAATTAGTTTTTCCATTTTTAGGATTGGGAGATTTCTTCTTATGTGCCGTGTAAATCATAGTCTAGGTCATGACCATGAACACGGCCCCTTAGGCCAAAAAAAGATCAACAGTTAATATATGGCTCAATTTTAAAACATGTGTGACAGGGTGACCTGAATTTCTACATTCAACCTTCCAACTCTAATACGGATTTTTCCCTGGTCTTGAATTTTTACTTATTTTATTTTTCAACATTATGGTATACTTTTAAGAAGCTAAGCTGCCTTAAATCCCCTCTCTACACACTAACTATTCTCACACTAACTCCTTAACCAAGCCAAGAAGAAAAGGCCAGGATTTAGAACTCTTTACAGTGTGGCAGTCTGGACATAAGCCTGACTGTGAGCAACAGCAACCTTCAGGCAAAATTTCTGTGTATCTTCTGCCCTAATGCAGAAAAAGGGAGATACATTCTAGTTTACCCCTCTCCTCACAGCTATAACGTGCTCTTGCCCAGACTTACACCTGACACCAGAAGAATCCTACTAGAGAATCTGAAGACAGTTGGGAAAAACAGCACAGCACAGTCAGAGTTCTATGGCCAGAGACCCCTCCCATGGGTCTGAAAGAGACCACACTAAACCAACCAGCAGAGATGATCTCTGCCACCCAAGCCAAATCACTCGGGTAATCAACCCTCTGGGTGACTACGACTCCGTACGAGAATGAAATGACGGTGTCAGATGTGTGGCTGTCGGGTCTGCTGTTCAACTAAGGAGAAAGACAGAGGAGAGTGTCATCAAGGCCAGAAGTCTAAGGTACTTCTGGCTCCTATTTCGTCCTCCATCACTCACTACGCTCCACATGCTCCCACCACAATGGGGTTCCTTTAATTACTCAAAAATGCCCAGAATTTTCCTGTCCCAGAGCCTGTTCCCTCTGCCTGAAATGCTTTTTCTTCAATTCATCAAGTGCTCTTTGATACTCAAAGAAAGGCCTTTCCTATCTGTTCCTTGAGAGTTTCCTTTATTGTACTTACTACCACTAGCAATTTACTTTCCAGCTGTTTCTAACTGTGTGTGTGTTGGGGGGCGGGAAGCGTGGGACAGGGGGCAGGGGTCTCCCCGATCAAATATGAGCTCTACAAGAGTTAGGATGTCTCTGTCTTGTTCAGCATTTAAACCTATGCTTGGAACACAAGGATACTATTGAAAAGATAATATTAATATTTAATGAATAAACAAATGTGGTACTATTCTGTCGGCTACAGGCTTCCTGTGGCATTTCAAAATGATCCAGTATCCAAAACTGAAAGACACACATGGAGTCAGCAGAGTTGGCAAGAACAATGACAGGAATGATCTCGACAGCACTAAAGAGCCACCAGGCTGCCCAGTCCCCAGAGCTTCCCTAATCTTTACAACAATACCAGGAAGGGACCGTGGTCCTCGTATCTGGGAAAATGGAGACTCAAGAAGATTAAGAGATTGCTCACGGCCACACAGTTGGGGCTAGGGGCAGCAGAGTTGGGTCTTGAAATGTGGCCTGACTCCAAAACCCACACCCTCACACTAGGCCACCTGTACACCGGTGGTTCATGTTGCCTCTAAGAGCCACCAGAGTGTCCGGACAGCCCAGGGGGGAAGCTGGCTCTGATGGCTGCAGTGAGGGATACACCAGCCCTGAGCCTGGAGAGCTCAGCCTGCCCCTGGAGAACCAAGAGGCTGAGGGAGCCGTGTCTCGGCTGGAACTGACTCCAGGCACATGCGGCCACTTAAAGCCAACACTGATGTTTAAAACTACCAAGAAAAAAAAAATCAGGAAAAATAAGGGGGAAGAGAAGACCAGGGACTCAAGTCTGGGTGTTTATGACAATAATCTCTGTCTACAGGAGTGAAATTCCAGACATAACTGCCATTAATTAAGTCCTGATCATGTGTCCAGTACTGAAGGCTTGGTATTTTACCATGAAGTCATTTAACTTTTAGTATGCCTCACTCAGAGTAAAGAAAAGTGGGTTTCAGAGAGCCGAATTATCTTGCAGAAGGGGACACGCAGCTGGAGACACAGTCGGGGTCTGCCCTAGGGACCCCGACTTAACGGCTTCCGCTCTTCTGCACAACGCGCGGCACCCCACCCGTCTGTGTTCTCTCATCGGGACCCGTGCTGGGGTGGGGAATACCTCCAGGTTCAACCAAGAGGAAGAGGAGTGTAGAATTATAGAAAGATCAACTTTGGGGGGAAGATGACTTTTTTAAAGGGATAGTAACACAAAACCCTAAAGTAAAGAACATTGTTTTTCTTGTAATTCTGACCTATTGACTTCCCATTGGCATTGATTCAACAAGTAAATGTTGGGCAATTTCTACTGTATTAACAAGGCTGATTTCTAATACTTGTGTTACCAAGTTTGAATAGTAAGGCAAACTACAGTCTTTTAAGTCAAGAACAGGGAGCACCACACACCACTTGCTAAATCAATACTAGGCATTTTGTCACTCACAAGTAATGACACCGGGAGGTAACGATTTCCTGCTTTTGTAATCGCTGTGCGTCTGCATAATCACACTGCCATCAGGTATAATGACACACCATGAACGGTCTTGCACATTACTAGATTGCCTGATAATTTATAATATATTCAGAGGCCAATGGGGCATCCTATTTGTACAGAAATGACAACCTTTTATGTAACATTCAATGAAAGGAAAAAGATATTTAATAAAATGCCAAGATTTTTTTATGCCAACATGCCTATCATAAGAAACATTTATTTGAACATATTTCTATGTCTCAAAACTGGTGAAGCCTGTGCAAGTTATCATGGATAACACTACCACTAGCAATCTCATAAATACTTAAAACATAGATGGTAGAATTTCAAAGGTATTAATAAAAATTAAAGATGATCAATTACAAGACGTCTGATCATTCAGCAGGAGTTGACTTCATTCAGTACTACCCCCTTCTCCAAACCCTTTCCTCCCACAGCTTCCCCAGGACAAGGTGCCCACATATCCTCCCCCCTGTTGCTCTCTTTACCCCTTTTGTTGGCAGCTCTTCCTCTGCCACCGATTGTGGAAGGACCTCAAGGTCTGTCCTGTCTTCTTTCTCATTCCGTATTCATTCCCAAGGCACGCTCACAACATAGCTTACTTATCACGTACGTGCAGACGAGTCCCAGATTAGCATTTCCCGCTCCATCTTCTGAGCTCCAGATCCTTAAGATGCACTGTCTAGGTGACCTAAGATGCACTCCCTCTTGGGAATTTCCATGTGTGTAACTTCTCCACTCCTTTGCCTTTTCCCCACCCTCCTCTGAAAATACCTGGAGTCCTCGTGTGTTTTTGTCTCATCGAAAGATGTCATCATCCAACAGACAGACCAAGTAAACTCCTGGAGATGATTCTTGATCCTGCCCCTTTCACTCATCTTTGTATCCTTTGTCCTTATTAATCAATGTGTTTCATACCATCTACTTCACCTTCCACGTATCGCTGAAATCCACTCTCATCTCTCCTGCACTTCCAAAACCCCACTCCAGGCTATGACCACCTGTCATGCGGTCTGTTACTCTAATAGCTCCCTAACTGGTCCATATGTCTATGTTGGTCTCCCTAAAATCTTCTCTCAACGTGGTAGTGAACGTGATCTTACCAAACTGCCATCTGATCGCATTATCTCCCTGTTTTCTACCACTATCCCTAAATACCTTCCTGTTACTCTTAGGGAAAAGCCCAGGGCCCTGGACAGGGCCGGGAAGGTCTTGCTGCAAGGTCTGGTCTCCAGTGCTCTGCAGCCCCATCTCACCACCAGCGCCCCCGACACTCAGGGTCTCACCCACAACATTTACGTGTCAAGCCCACAGACATCATGTTCCTTCCAGTCAAAGAGCTTTTGTACTTAACTGTTCTGTCTCCCTGGAAAATGGACCCCTTCTCCTGGCAGCGTACTTCACTTTGACTCAATATTTAGGTCTCGGCTCAAGAGCTACTTCTTTAGGGACGTCTTCCCTATCTATGCCAAACCCTCTGTTTCGGCTCTCTTACATGGTACTCATCACAGTTTTAATTTCACATTTGCTTATGTCATTATTCAGTTATAATCTGTCTCCCACACTAGACTCTGAGTTCCCAGACAGGTGAAATGTCTACCTCTGCTCACGACTGTAATCCTACTATCTGTGTGTTAGATACTAGTACACAGTAGATTCTCAATTAAGTATCTATGAATAAATGAACGAATGCTCAAGTCTCTAACTCAGGACTGCTATTACTGAAAAACAAAAACTAAGCAATTATCATTAGAATATCAGTGTATTGGGGACGTATGAAGCGAGACCGTACAAAGACACAGGTCTAACACAGCTGGGAAGGGAACGTCAAATTAGAACATCACAACTTCAAGATTCTTCTGAAATAGGCTCTGAAAAGAAAGATATGGAAATAAACTGACATATGCATCGTGTGCTTACCCACTGTCGGTGAACAGGAACTCTAAGTGGGTCATAAAAACTTCCCAACGGGAGACACTGTAGCGCTGAGCCAGAGAGAGAGCAATGCTGTAGACATTCTCCTCCAGTGTCCTTCAAGAATGTCCATCAGCCATAGGGAAGGGAGAGAAGAGAAACACAATACCTTAATCAGTCAAGAAAATGTTCACTAGGACTGCTCTCCAGCTGAGAGGGGTGCAGGCAGCACAGTCCTTAATAAGCCGTTTCATAGTAATTCAGTACTGTGGACACCCAAGGAATTTCAATGCTCCCTTTTCACTGTGGTGCATTGCAACTGACCAAGGAAATGTTTAGATTGAAAGATCTCACCTGAGGGTGATTCTGTCCCCAGGGGACACTGGACAATGTCCGGAGACATTTTTGATGGTCACAGTGGGAGAGGAAAAGGAGAGAGCTATAGGCATCAGGTGGGTAGAGGTCAAGGATGCTGCTGACACCCTACAGGGCATAGGACAGCCTTCCCGCAATAGAGAATAATCCAGTCCAAGATGTACTGAGATCGGGAAATTTTCATCTCAGTGTCAGAGGCTATAGCCAAAAAGTAGTGTAAAGGAGATGCATCCCTGCCCTACAGGTAGACATGTGAGAAAGCAGTTAGTCATTCAACACACGTTTGTCCTCTACACTGTGCCAGCTATTGTGTTAGCTGCTTAGGATGTGAAAACAAACAAGGTAAGGAACTCACAGCCTAATGGAGGATGTGAAATGTGAACCAGTAATTAAACAGAATGGGGCGCAGCTGTTAAAAGAAAGGTCTACAAAATACTGTGAGAATAGAGATGAGAGAGTGACTGGAACTGAAGACGGAAAAATACACAGAGGTTAACCAAGCAGAGGCGGTAAAGACGGGAAGAGAGAGATGGGCTTCCGACAGAGGAAGCAGACGGGGTCGGGGTCACAACCAGGAATGCATGGGGTCCTCACAGGACTGCACCTTATCCTAGAGGCAATGGAGAGTCAGCAGAAAGTTTAAGCCAGGGAATGATGTCACCAGATTTGAGAACCTCTGGGTATAGAAGGAATCCTGGTCCGGAGCACCCACACTAAGGCCGTTTTGGAGACACTATTTCAGGATTCTATTTCCCAGAAGTAGAGAAACATAAAGATGGAACTCTTGGAAGAATGGGGGACAAAACCACAGAAATGGGAATGAAATACCTATTTTCATGAAGTAATACTGCTAAGCCTATATTCACCCCAGCTAAGGAAACCAGGGCATTTGTCCATCTGATCAGCCAGGGGCTGGTGAAGGTTTCTGCACGGGGGCAGAGGGCAGACCTGTAAGCTCTGCCCCCATACGGCCTCTGCAGCACATGCAGCGGACTCTTCTTTCCATTGTTTTCTCTTTTTTTAAAATTCTTGTTTTTCCACAAACCTTTAAAAATGTAAAGGCCAGTCTTTGCTCACAGACTATAAAAAAAGAGGGCAAGGACAGGGTTAAGCCTGTCAACACATGGATTATTGGGTAACTTGTCAATTAAAAATTATTTCTTGAAGTATTGATTGAGTAGCTACAACCACAGGACGGAAGGAGAATTCCCTGAGAACAGGGACCATCAGCACTCCATCCTTTCTACTATGGGAACCTGGCACGACGTCTGACACCAGGAACGTGCTGGCAAAGTGTTCATGTTTATCATCTGACAAAAGTGGGAAGAAACCAAACTGTATTATGTTCTCCTCAAAGTCACCCCAGCACTGAGAATGTATTAAGTAAGATGTACAGACAACAAAGGGCACCTACATAATGCACTAACCGAAAACAACGGCCATTAAAATAGACATACAATTAGTAAGAAGATAAAGAACGGCCACACTGTGTACAGCTGAAGGTGGGGCTGCGAGACAGAAGGAAGCAGGTTCAAGGACTCTCGCGTGTAAGACACTAAAGCGCCATTTCCAAGTCCGAACGGCTAACTCGGAAAACCATGGACACTTCGAGGCACTTTGAACAAGCCGTCTAAAGACTACTGTGTATTTTTCTAAGCAACAGATTGTGGAGAAGACCCTATTATATATTTATCAAAAGCATACATTTGTCCTCTAGGACACACTTCAAATAGCATATGCTAGTTGGATACTTTAAAAAGAAGAGACAAAAGCCCTGGGAAAATGTCACTGATGATGTCAGGCCCGCCTTACCTTGCCAACTTTCATTTTGCATAATAACCTTTTTCTAAGAAACCATGAGCATAGCACCGAGGATTACCAAATGCTCAGAGAAAAAGCCCAATGAACTTGGAAACAGGGAGCCTAGACTCAGCTCTTGGCTGCGTGACCTTGAATAATGCTTTAAAGCTCGGTGGTTCTGATTCCTCTTTCAAAAGTAAGGAGGTTGGATTAAATGATCGCTTTGGTCACTTTCAAATTGGACATTAAATGACCCTATGAAATTATGAACCTCCAGGAGAACAGAGGGGAAGAGGAAAAGAAAGATTCCATATTCCTCCTCTTTTCTGAATCCCACTATTGTTCCCTGCCTCCCTCTAAAGAGAGTTTCGGCTGTCTTCTAGTAGGAAAGAAGCCAGGCTAATACAAAATTATTACAGAGGAGCAAGGTTATTTTGCCACTTTCTTAAAGATTTAAGAATAATGACGAAAAATAGCATACGCCACTACCTTAACCAAGACTATCTTTGTTATTTTAATGTAACTGATCAGGAGAGAGAAATAATCATTAATGTAGGCACAATTTCACCTTGTTTCAAAGGCTGGAAGTCTAGATGGACTTGCATACCAGTGCTGCCTTGAGAATTCAGTCAAGCAGTGTGGGGAGGGCACATGGTGTGGTGAAGACATGATGCCTTCATATGTGACAGATCAAGGTTAAAGTCACATTTGTCTATGTAAACTCAGGCCAGGTACTTAGTATCAGTAAGCCTCCTGTTCTTCAGCTGAAACATGGGTATAACAGCATTTTATGTCATGGGGTTGTCTTTAAGGATTAAAACGTGTTTATAAAACAAAGTTTACAGAACACCCGGCACAGCTCGTTGGCCATGACAACCCCTCCACAAATTGGGGTGTTAAAAACAAAACACCTCTAACCTAGTAACCACTGTGGGTGAACACACTTTCTTTAAAAAAATTTTTTTTCACTTTCCCATCTTCTGACATTTAAGTAATTCTCATTTCATCTCAACTCATTTGATCTAAAACAAAAAAGGAAGACCTACAAGTACTAAACCCAAGGGGAATCCCGTACCTGGAAAGGAACCTTCCCACGGGCCCAGAACTGGCTGCTGACTCACTTGAAGGCTTGCTTTTCTCTTGAAAGGGGCGAGGGCCTCGGGGGGAAACGGCCCCTGCTACAGGCCTCAAACAAGACAGAGTGCTGAGGCTGGCTAGCTCTTCTTTCTCTAGAAACTCAGGTCAGAAAAGGGCGCCCTGAACTCACAGCACTGGTCCTTCCTCTGGTATTAAGGCAATTGTACCCAATTCTTAACACACTGAAGAAATTAAACCGCCATGTAGTAGAAAAATAAGATTCTGGCCAGGAATAAGGGGCAATCTTGTTTTTAAATTTCTATTGTGAGCTTCACACTTTCCACCCGTGATTGTAACCCATCACCTCTAACATGGCATTGGTATTGAGCAATCAAAATCAGAGGAGACTTTAAAAAAAATTATTCCCATCCTTATTATTGAAGTCTGCAGGCTCGAAATGCTGTCCGCATCTACTGGTGTGGGAAGACACACTCAGGTCTCACAGGCTCGGAAGGAAGAGGGAAAGCCCTGTTTATGGCAACCGTGAATGTAAGCCTTCAACGGACTGGGATGAGCAGCCCCGGTCGCTCAGCTTGCTCGTGTACATTTCAAACCCATCCCTTGATGAGACCAAGGTATCCCTTACTCTGCCAGGCCAAGGATAGTTTCCCTTTTATACTGGTCGTCCGCAGTGAACCGCTGCACGTCCACGCCCTTCCGCAGGCCCTGGAGGACCTGAGCCTGCGTGAAATCCAGCAGACGCTCGTTGTAGTAGTGCAACTGCCTGGTCAGCGGCACGAGGTCCTCGGGCCAGGCTTCGTGTCCGTACAGACTCACATGCCTGGTGACCATCTTGATGAGCTCCTTAGGATCAGCCTGTAACACAAAAAGTAATTGAAAAAAAAAAAAAAAGAGTAACAACAGGAAGAAGGAAGAAGACCACGTCTGCTGGGCCCGTCTGCCCGTCACACTGGTGCCATTTAATCAGGGCTCACAGGCACCTGACTAGTCAGCTGCAGAGGTGGTACGTCTTGCAGAGCATGAGGACAGGACGTGGGACTGAGTCTAGAAGCGGGTTTCTAGACTCCTGCTCTGTTCTTCCACCTTAAAAATCTCCATCCACTTAAAAAAATAATATATGCCTGCTTTTATCACCTACCATCATCCTGTATCAGACTTTTCCCCCCAATTATCTCATCATTTATATAATTCACCCTGGAAGTAATTTTTGTCATCATTGTCCCTGGATAAATATTCTTTGGACCATCTAAGAGTTCCCAGTAACCCCACCAGAAACGCCGAGATAGCTAAGTAGAGGAGTGTTTTCCCCAGGGGTAAGTTATGGAAAAGAACCCACCCCTGTTCCTGAAATCATAAACTTTCCTAGTTTCATAAGAAAGCATTCAACCAATTTTTACTCTCCTCATTTTGGGGCTCAAAGGGATACTCTTCTATAATTCTAGCAGCTTTTCTGACAATAAAATTATTCAAATAGAACAACCCAGAGTCCGACAGCTGACAGGAAAGGAAAATAAGTGGTTAACTGGTCACATTTATTTATATTAAAGTTGGTCCAGGTGTCAATGAAGCAACAGCAGCTCAGCCATGATTTTGGGATCACCTAATATGTGAACAACATTAACTCAATCCCAATTTCTGGGGAGACATGGTGCATATTTTATTATAAGCAAATCAGAAAAAAAAAAAAAAAAAAAAGCCCAGACTCTATCTTTGCTTCTCAGCAGCGCATCTAATTATGGCAAGCTGTCGGCATTTCTAACGTGTAAGCCATTCTTCAGGGCTACACAGGAGATCTGTCAATGTCAACTCTTTATTACCAAACCTAGCCTGACATTCTCTCTTGATCCTATTACGGAACAATCTGGGAGCACTGATAAAAACCAATTAAAGAAATCCTCTTGGATTGTAGTAGGTGGATTTAAGAAAAAGTCAACCTTGCTAAATTTTTCCCCTACCTCTATGCATACACTGAGCCCTACTCTCAAAAGCCACAGATACATGTCTCAAGTCAAAAGACCTGGGTTTGAAAACTAATGCTCCAAAGTAAACTACGAGACCACTTGTCATTCAGTCAACAAATATTTTTTGTGCACCTATTATGTACCAGGTGATGTGCTGAGAAGATGTGACCCTTTCCTCCAGGAATGCAGTCTGCTAGGAGAGATAGTCAAGCAAACAAGTGGAAAATGGGGCGATACAAGTAAGCACAGGGTGCTGTGAGAACACGGGAGAACGGCATACTTGGGATGTACCCGTGAAGTCCTTCCTAAGGGAAGAGGTAATTTCTAGGCTACTTACTCAACTTACCAGTAGTACAACAGCCAGCAAAAAATAAGGAGACATTCTAATAACAGACAGAGTATGGACTAATCCTAGACGGCTAAGACCAGATGGAAAGATGGAGTGAATAAAGCAGACCTAACTGCAGTCAGAAGTGATTTGGGAATCAGCTGCATATGGATAGTGTTTCTGTCAATGGATTTTGGCAAAGGAGATCCCATGCCTCAGTTCATAGTGCCTCTACAGCTGTCATTTAACCCAACCTCCTCCTACTTACGGACTGAAGCCCTTGAGGCAGCATCCTGAATCGCCCACCAGGGGCACGGTCCCCTCTGAAGCTACCTGGCACAGCCAGGATGCAGCTCAGGGATCAGCCAACCCATCTACACCTGCTCTGTACCCTGGGTGTGCACTGCTGTTGCCCGCTCTTCTCACGCCTTATCCCATTAGGGGTTTAAAAAAAAAAAGTGCTTTACTTCTTTGATGGTTGTTCCTTCACGGAGTTCCTGGCACCCATTTTGCCCTCCACCAGGAACCCATGTTACCCAAAATAATGAAGAAGGCTTTCTTCCCATGTGTGCTCGGACCCTGCGGTTTCAGACTAAAGTCTTCAGCCTCCAACTGCCCAAAGCACCTGGAAGGGAGGCTACAACCACGCAGACTGTCTATGTGTGTGACTCCTTGCCCCTCTCCACCAGGCTACCGACTCCCACCCCTCCTCGCAGAATCAGCCACCTTCATTCTCCCAAGGGTCTCTCACCACTGT
This sequence comes from Camelus ferus, assembly GCF_009834535.1. Taxonomy (NCBI): domain Eukaryota; kingdom Metazoa; phylum Chordata; class Mammalia; order Artiodactyla; family Camelidae; genus Camelus; species Camelus ferus. The sequence continues at coordinate 9,936,434 of NC_045710.1, forward strand.
TGCTCCACATTCGCTTTTTCACTTTTTTTGTTTTCTGGCATCTCAAGGATTTGGTTTCTGTACTGGGAGAGGGGTCTATACACGTGACCTCATCTCTACGCTCTTTGTATTTCAGTACAATTTATGAAACAAATCTCAAAACCAGGTAGAGAGTTAAGCTTCAAAACAGTAGCACACAGCAATAATGAACATAATTACGAACATGAACATTTACAGCGGCTTTTCTTCATCTTACAGAAAGTTTCAAGTCACCACATATAACCTTCATTTTCGTGTGTGGCCAAAAGAACCTATTCTGTCCTTCTGCCAGTGAGGGAAGTGGCATGGCTGGGGTAATACGCATGGACACACAGAAGTTAGCAGCTGGATGACCTTGTGCGAGTTATTTAGCAACTATAAACTTGATTGTCTCATCTACAAAATACATTTAAAATAAAATATATAAAAATGTAAAATTATAAAGTACATATAAATTTGGGGCAAGTTACTTCGTATTTCTGTTTCCTCACCTATAAGAGAACCAATAAGCATACAATCCTCGTGGTTTGTCAGGAGGCACAAATAAGATATTTTAAAGTGCTCTTTTCTCCATTATTATAGAACCCAGAGCTTATTCTCAAGGAGCTGAAAACTAGGGACCAACAAAGACGTAGACATAAACAACTCACAGACGGTATCTGAATACAAGGAGCATTAGACTCACAAACCAAGAATGCTGGGAACTCCTTTGAGGGAGCAACTGACTCTCCTGACTCTTTGGGGCTCAGTTTCTTCAGATGTAGAACAAAGGAGAAGCATCAGAAGATCGCCCTTCTAAGGCTAAGATCCTATGAATGTATAAGAATTCAATTATGCAAATAAAATAAATCCTTGTAAATCCCTCCAGGTGAGGAACTGGGGAGGTTCTGTGCCTCATCCCATTTATGTCTCCATTAAACATTTAGAACAGATTCCTTTGTTAAAAATACAATTCCAGACAAACAAATTGTAGCCAATAGATTCCTACACAGTTTAAACAACTTCAATCCCTTCTCCTTTACTAAGTAGAAATTGTCCAGTCCCTCTGTGAATAATTTTTATTTCATATGTTTTGTACATCAAATGTGTTCACTTTTCTTAGAAATATTTAAGAACAAATACTAATATTTCAGTCTCCGGCATGGAAAAGACATAGAGCTAACCATACACGAACTGAATCTCATTTAATGCTGACGATCCTGTGGGACGAGAGTCTACTAGTACCATTTGCTCTAAGATGTGTAAGGAGGGGAGCAACTAGACTAAGGCCACTCAGGGTAACTGGCAGGGCAGGATATGACTCCTAGGTATAACGCCTCTCAAGAACCAGCCTTTTACATTTGTTGTGCAGGGAGGGGTATCTCTTAAAATTATAAGGACCTTGATGAGATCAGTGTATACACAGCTCCCACCGAATATAAATAAGACTTGGCATCTGAGTCCTTTTACAAATGCTGTCATTCTACATTATATCCGGACTGACTTACGTTTTTACATGCACATTCTCCCTCTCCCCTTTTTACACATAAACACACACGTGTAAACACAAATGATCAGGGAGGACACACAATGGTAGGTGTTCAGCTGGACGTATGATTTGAGCTGTATTTCCAAGCCTTTTGTTCTCTCTTCTCTAAGAATAACAGACAGAGGCTTAGAACACCATATTCTGTTCAATCTCTCGATATAAATAAGCCTCCTTTTAAACGGCCATCCTAATATGGTGGTGAATGGGGTATTTTACCTATGAGGGAAAAACATAGGAACTGGCATCAAAGAACCTGGATTACTGGTTCTTCCTTCCTGAGCTGCAGGTTTTCTATTATTAAAATTGAAGTGATTTCTCCTTGGTAGACTCTTCACAGAGATGAATGAGCCCTGATGGATGAGTACGTTGTTGTAAGTCCTAGCTTCTATGCAAATGATTTTCTTATCAGTATCACTACTCCTTTCTGTCCCTTCCTTCAGGAACTTTCCTGGCCATGATTACTTCCAATATTTGATTTAAATTTTAGTAACAATTCTTCCCCTGAACTTATCACAATTTCTCTCAAAATATCCCAAAGGGAGCCTCTACTCACCCCAACACTTCATTTCATACACTCACTCCACAAGTGCACAGCATTCAAGTTTATATGCTCATCAGCATTTCAGGCATCCTTAGCTGTGGTCCTGCAGTGAGGAAGTGAGTCAAGCCTCCTGGCCTCTCGCCTCGTGGGCTCCCCCTACATCTGGCCCGCCTCCCACCTCCCAGTGCTGCTGCCAGGTGCCCATGAACGTTCCACATCCAGCCTCACACCTGAAGTGACTGATGCTTTTGTGCAGAGTACAGTCAAACCTCTCTCCCTCTTTTTCCCACCTAAGTTCAATGACACGATCCATGCGTATGAAAGCTTTTAGCCTCTAAGAAACTTTTGAAGGACTTCACAGGTAGCTTCAAGAATTCGCATATTCAGTATTCAACATGAGACTGCAAAAACTAAAAACACAAAAAGGCATCAAACATTTTAAAAGTGTAGAGATTTAAATTATTTGAAATTTTCCCTCAAATTTGGCCATGCAGTTCTTCAATGAGGTAAAAAAGAAAATACAATTTCTTTCAGGAATATGGTCAAGTCCCTGTAAAAACAAAATGTAAATCAGTATTTACGACACCAGAATGTCTGACGACTTAATCTACTACTTACTAGGAGAGGTAATAAATCCATTCAGGCTTAATAGTCTCCGTTTCTTGGTAATATTGTTTGGAACGTTTTAAACAGGTGGTATATTTCCCCTCTAGGGTTGTTACTTGCTTGAGATAATTTTCTACTTAGTATTTCAATTAGTAGCTTAAAAAAAAACACCATATTTTAGAATAGTCTACCATAAAGTCTTGAATTTCATCCCCTGCCATGTTTGCTTCTCTAGCATTATAAAACTAAAAAGACATGTTTCCATTTTTAACTGAGTTTATCTTCTGAAACTCTTTAAAAAGAATGCTAGAGAAATCACACTTCAAGATGCATTTACAAGGAGGAGGGATAAGTTAAGGAGTTCGGGATTAGCAGGTATAAACTACTATGTACAGAATAGATAAACAACAAGGTCCTACTGTGGGGAACTATATTCAATATCTTATAATAAACTGTAATGGAAAAGAATATGAAATACATGTATAACTGAATCGCTCTGCTGTACCCCAGAAACACAACATTGTAAATTACCTATACTTCAAAAAAGATGCATTTACAATAATTATAATAAGATACAAATGAAGAAAGTCAGGTACAGAAAAATGTATACAGGTTACTCATATTTGTATAAAAAATTGTTATGAAAATATGTATACCCATGAACTATTTCTGGAAGGATACAAAAGCGAAACACTGACTTAATACTACTTTCACCACTTGAGGCTTTTTTTTTGCCGTGTGTGTATAATTTTTTAAATATAAAGAAGGTTAATTAGGACAAATACTAGGGGAGAAAATCCTCCACAAGTGACCATTTGCCCATCATCACTGTGTAACACTGAAAAGAAACCTGAAGGCATGCTGGGGGGCTGCCAGCTCCCGGGAGCCCGTGTGGTGGGCTCAGGAGGCGCCTCCCATCGAGATGCACAGGCCTGGTATCAGAAATACCACCACAAATTATATCAGCACTTTTATTCCCACCTCGTAATCTACCTAAGTTATCATTTCCGCAGCTCAGGAACCACAGGGGGTGGAAAGAGAACATGTGAAAAGACGGCGGAAATACAAACGAGCTGAACTGACAGCTGAGTGAGAGCCAAGCTTCCCCGAGGGTTATTATGTGGAGGCAACAAACGGAAACCACTGTGATTTCAGTTTCTGGGATGATTCATCAGGAGTTCGTCATACCTAATTCCAAACTCAGCAGTGCTGCTTTATGCAGAGGAAGATGCTGAAAAAACTCAAATAATAAGCCATTAAGTAGTCAATGGAAAACTCAAATGTACTTAAAACATCCAGCTAACATAACCAGCCATGATTCCTTGAAATCTAAGAGTCAGGACTCAAAACTAAAACTGACGCCCAAAGGCTGTCCCCAAACCACAGCAGCTGAAATGATTCCTAAATGTATCCTCACGGGGAGGAACAGCCACTGAGTAGCTGCGGGGGGTGGAGTTGTAGGGCCTCAGGGACAGACTGGGGCCCCTGCCCTTAGCGAGGTCACTACATGGAGAGCAGACAGACACACATCACTACAACCGCCTAAAGGAACAGCTCCGGTGAGTGTCTCCCAGGGGACAGAAGACGCCCCAATGTCTACCGAGATGGCAGAGGGCGCTCTTCTGAGCTCAGACCCACACGCTGATGGTGGGAGGAAGGAGGACTTTCAGGCAGGAGAATTACATCCGCAAAGGCACAGAGCTGTGGAAATGGTGTTAAATCCATAAACTCTGAACAGCCAGAACATGAACTTCCACTGAGCCAGTGCCAGGGTCACGGGTGGCGGGCCAGGTCACTGAGGGGCCTCCAGGTTGGACACAGGAGTTTAGAGTTTAGCACATGAAAATGTCATGCTGGGAATGACCCGTCAGACCTGCAGGCCAGCGATCCCTCAGACCCAAAACACAGTGACAGGCTCCTTCTGCAACAGAGAGAGAGCCGCAGCATGTCCGAGCAAAAGGCAGGGAAAGCCTGCAATCGGGAGCTCTAAGGGCCAGATGTCACCTTCTACCAGAACAGCCCTTAGTAAGTAATCGAATTTCTCTGAGTTGCTTCTGCAAAGTGGGGTTGCTCGAAGGATCAAAGGGCAGAATGAACGTGGAAGGTACTGACAGGCGGTGCCTTCCGAGGGTCAGGCCGACCTTTCTCCTGTCCACTGACGACTCTTGTGAACAGGCCCCTAGGCCGACTGCTGCCGCCCCCACCACCCCTTTCTTAGCCAGAGAAAAGACCCTGCCCGGTCACAACGAAGGCTGCTCCCAGACTGTATTTCCAACCTTTTCCTCTGGAGTCAGGCAACACTTCTGCGCCCTGAATTTTATAGAGCGACTTCTCCATACTTTCTTAAACACTTTGTGAGAAAACACCACAGTCCCCATAATGGCCAGAGACCCCTCGACTCCTGCTACAGGTTCCATCCATCCGCCTGGAACGCTCTCCCCCGGTACCTCCCTGACGCCACATTCGCCCTTTTGTCTCTAATCAAAGGTCCTCTTCTCAGCCGGGGCCTTTTCTGGGCCTGTTTAAACTGTACTCTCCACCCACACGTGCAGCCTTATCCTTTGCCTTTTGTTTTCAAAGCTCATCATCTACTACAGTGTATGTTTTATTTACTTACTTGGTTTTTTGTGTCCCTTTCCCAATAGAATGTAAATCCAAAAAGGGCAAAGGTTTTAATATACTTTGTTCACTACTGTTTCCCCAGGATCTAGAACACTGCCTGGCGTGACAGTCCCCTGACAAATGTCTGATGAACACCCACGCCCGTAATTGGATTACCTCATATGTACGGACGAATTACTCATTAATTTTCAGCAACCTAGCCAGTGAACATTTGTTTACTACCCTTGGTGTTCCAGGTCCTGCTCTCAGCCTGAGGAAACCAATAAACAGAACAGACACGGGCCTCACACAGCTCGCTCTCTAGTGAGATGAAAGCAACAGAGCAGAAGGGCCACGACGGAGCCAAGTCAAGCACAGTCCCAACGCACAAGCAGGGGCACCCAGCACAGCCCGGGAGCAGCACAGGACGGTGGCAGGAAGCAGGCCTGGGCGAGGTGACACCGGAACCCAGTCTCTGAGCAAAGAAATGCTGGGGAAACATTATAGGTGGAGTCCAACGTGTTCAAGACAAGAAACAGAGAACACACAGGGTGTCCGAGAAATTTAAGCAGCTTGGAATGGCTGGAAAAAAGGAAGATGAAGTTGCATAAACAGACAGAGGCCAGACTATCCTGCTGGGGTGGGAAAAAATCACTGGACTTTAGGTGGGACGATGGCCAGACCTCCACTTGAGAAAGACTGCTCTGACGACGCTTGGGGGAAAACACAAAAGTAACAAGGCTGAAGACAAGAGGATGTTTCATTTCATTTTTCACTCTTCATTTTACCCTTCAGACTAACAACCAGATGCCTTCCATGGAGAACTGGCCAGCTAGTGCCCCAGCCACGTGCCAGCCTAACGCTATCGCAGGGCATGTCTGTTCCTGTCTGGAGCAGCTGACAGGACAGAAACCATGTGCTGCAGCATCACCACTGGGCCGCACAAACTGAACGGGCTTCTGCTCCCCTAGGATCAGCAACAACGCTGAACAGCAGCTGCCTGACTCCCCTGGGCCCAGAAAGGGAACCGTGTCCCACAACTGGGACTCAGAGGCCAAGGCCTAGGGCCAGGCCAGAGAGCTCCCAGGGACAGCTTTGAGGGAAAGGACAGCTGGGTAGAGAAACCCAGGCAGGAACAATTCCAAGAGTCAAACGGCAGTCAAGGCAGGTTGACACAAGTTGGAAGGAAGAACAGAAATTGGGGTAAAGGGTAATAAGGGGTCGGAATTAAGTGTCACTATCCTTCCTCCTGCAAGGCCAGGCTCAAGGCTGTCCCTCAGAGCAGCCACTCCAAGAACGCTGGGCTGAGGAAAGGACGTGCAAATAGAAACCTGAAAATAAAATACTCATGCTTCCTACCAAGTGAAAAGAAGACGGACACACCTTTACTTCTGACCCCTAGCCTTCCATGTCCTACTTTCTGTCCCTGCGTGCTCCTGCTGCAGACATCTGAATGGGGTTCCCTACAGAGTGTCTGGGCGTCTGAAGCAGGGAACAGTCACTGCCAGACAGGAAAGCTGGGGCGGAACTGCACGGTTCTCTCCTACCTGACCTCTCTCACAAGCAGTATTTTTAGGACTTTTCATTTTTGGTACAAAGTAATTTACTAGCAGGGAAAACAGGAACAATATATACTGTACTAGAACATTCCTCCAAGAGGACTATTTTAAGTTTTTAGGAAATGAACCCAACCATCAGACCTAAACGTAGCCCTGCAGCAAGCTCCTTGGCTCCGTGACAGTCCAAGCCCATAGTCTGTCTTACATCGGGTTCCAGTCCTCTCATTTGCAGCTCTTCCAACCCACTGCTGTGTGTCGCATGTGGACCCACGGAGGAGGTGGGGCAGCCACTTTCAGCTTCTTACTTCAGAGCTCAGAGTCTCCAGCACACACCAGGTGCTCCAGGGGTTTAGTGACAGGCCAGCTGGCTGAGTGGCCTTCAACCCCTGTATTCATGAGAAGTGCAGCACAGTTCTGGGCACACAGTATGGCCCTGATGCAGTCTACAGACATCGGAATAATGCATATGACTCAGGAGTTCCGGAGCAAATTATGCTGTACTTGTGTGCAGATATACCACCATGAAAAGACGAGGGTGCTGAGAAGCAGACACCAGCAAACGTGCCACGAACACGCCTGGCCAGTCATCCGACTGAATGTCATGAGCAAGACACTGAGTAAGCACATTGTTCCAGGTATAAACCTGCCACACTTCTACCTATATGATCACTTCATTCCTTCAATTTGCAACACAGTAGGTCAATTTCTCATTTCACATAAAAACATACCTGCGATATAAAAGCAAGACAAAGGAGTGCAGAATAAAAATATCCCTGCAAATCAGCAGTGGATATCGAAAAGAAAATAAGTAAATTCAAAATTCCCAAAATAAAGTATTATCTTTCATCAACTGGCTAAAAAGGAGAAACACTCCTGTTTCTTGGCCAAATGTCTTCCTAGTAAAATTAGGCCTGAGAACAATACCCACCTCCTAATGGTGATGCCCTTGGGGAGTAACTGATGTTGTACATGGTTCCCTCATGGCCCTTCCTCTTTTTAAATAAAAACTGATGAATGAAAGCCACAGATTTTGCCACAAATGGAATATTCTCATGTACTTACAGGTTCTTAGATATGTTTGGATGGCTGAGGCAGCTACAACTTTGATACACATGTGGAACTATTTCTTTACAATCTGCTTTGGGGCAGGGGAGGAAGAATCCTGTCTCAATAAAATCTCAACCTTGGATTTGTACACATAGTGGATTTGCAAGTCTGATCTATTTGCTTATCTGCTCTTAAAGTAGTAATTCTCTTCAAACGTCCGGTATGAAACGTAAGTAATTTCCCTAAAGCTGGCGTACACAAACCTGAAGGGCTTCCATTTCCGGCAGCATCTGGAAAACTTCTGTGTCCACAAAGGAAGGCACATGTGACCTGAGACTGTGCTTAGCTGCTCTCACTCAGAAAGTAACAATGAAGGTAAATAAAAGCTGTCAGAGGGTTGGTGGCAAGGAGGCACAACGTGTCTCAACATTCCAGCTGCGCAATTACTACTCCCATATCTCTGGCTTAAAAATAAATGAAAGTGCAGCACCACTTGAAGAATTACACTGCCTGCTGTCCTAGATTTAACAAAGCCATCTTCCTTTGGAGAAGTGAATTAAGAAGCCAATTCTCCATTTCTCCTCTCCTACTGCTTTAGCCTTTCCTAAGAACGCTGTAAAATCAAACAAATAATAGAAGAGCTAAGGGACGAACGAATCAGCATTCACAATAAATATCAGAAAGTCTACCTCTCACTAGATGCCTGGAAAAGCAACTACGTCTAACACAGAAGAAGCAAAGGCTGCCAGCCGCTAGGAATGCATTCTGAACACAAAGCGCGCCGGCCCCTCCAGAGGGCTAAGCCCATGTTTCAGCTGTCTGAGAAAAGCTTTAACTCTGCTTATGAATGAAGCGGGAGCCACGAGGACTCACCCTGTAGAGAGGGTGGCACTTGTCCACGAAACACGGAGCCAACCGGGCGTAGATCTGCAAGCTGTAGTAGTAGGCTGCCAGCTGCAGGGACACCGCAGAGTGGGACTGCTTCTCAAAGCACTTGTTGGCATCTAACACCTAGAAGGGAGCACGAGAGAATGAGCTCAGCGGAAAGGACATCAGCACCATCACCATATACCATTCTATTTCTAGTCATTACTGTAGAATTTTGCTCCTAAGTTTCCACCATATCAACTCAAGCTCAAGCTCATCTTAGTATGACCACACTGAAGTTCAACAGGCACAATAAAGGTAGATCCTATGTGTGTAAAAGTAGATTTAAAAACCAACTTTTCAGCTAATATTGTAGAACTGGATACTGACCACAGTCCTTCCATCATGCAGGAACAAGCAGAAACAAGTCAAACATGTAATAAACAAGTTACTGATGAAAATCCCCAGTTTAGACTTCCAGTTTCTCCACTTGTAAGTCCTTCTTTCTTGGTTAAGGGTAAACTTACCTGCGGTAAGGCAAGGAGATAAGCAAGAGCCAAGGTCATATCACTTGGTAAAGCATCACTTGCTAGTTTCAAAAGAACTGAATGTGGGGAAAAAGAAAATTGCATTATTTCATCTGAGGATCCCTATGACATTCATAGTTACCAAGTGTCATGATTTTAGTCCTTTATGATTTCAACACTAATTAGCTTCAGAGAACTCTTTAAGACCCTTTATGAAAGTCTACTCCACGCTATTTAAACACAGGTTACACGAAACTATGCTAAATGATAACCTCGCCTTAACTCAGACAAATTATGCTGTTTGTTACTTAAACATGAGGAAATCCCATTAGTGTAGCTACAAAGTCTAAGTGCCAAGAGATCAGTGAAGATCTTAAAGCCAGTCTTTTGGTTTTCAAGATCCAGGGCAAGCTACAAAATTCTGTCTATCAATGACAGCTAACATGGAAGATGACCACAAGGGAACTAATGATCAGAGCAATAAAACAAGCTTCGTGAGTGCACGCTTAGGGTAGATCTTTTGATCACCACGATGTTGATAATATGGTTTTCTTCTTTCTCCTCACCACACTCCACAAAAAGAAACCAGTCTCTTGGTTTGATTATACAACACCTTAAAATGTCCCAAACACCTGCAACTTTTCCACAAAAATTTTTATATAAGCAACAACCTATCAATGTCATGGCTTTAATAAAAGAGGCCGCTGCCCATAACATCTGTGTTTATATACATTTTGCATTAATAAGGAGGAACTGCAGTCATTTAGGGTCTTAAATGACAAGTAACAACTACTCATTGCAACCACAATGTAAATCCTTTAGTTTTAAAGAACAGAGAGTCTCATGATTCTCACGAATGAAGTAAACAGTATGTAAATAATTCAAAGTAAATACCTGACTTGGAAAATACACCATGTAATTTTTTCCCCAGATTTACCTTCCTAATTGTGTCTGATTTGAACTAAAACTTAAAGTCATTCGTATACTCTGAGCTTCGCTGACAGTCTGGACAGGGGGGTGATGGTGGGGCGGGCAGCACCTGTAAGTGGGTGAAGTGTCAGAGGCTGACCTAAAACTCAGCGCGTCCTGTGGATGAGTCACAGGGGGAAAAGCCCAGCCTTCTCCCCTGAGCCTCTCCAAAGGGAACGTTAGTTCTCTACATACTCATTCCCTCCGTGTTCTCCAAGCCTTATGAACCAAACTGGACCACCAGTCGGCCTCAGGCCTCCCAAGGAATCACACTATTTTAGAAATGTTCCGTGATCAAAAGCTACTCATTTTAAGGCCCATTTCCAAATTCAGCCCTTCATTCAAAATCAGTGAGAACTTTCCCAGGACCAGACATTGCCCTAAAATAAGAATCTGAGCCCCTGTCCTTTGGGGATAAACACACTAGGACAAGTCTCCAGATAAGTAACTGAAAAGTACAAGGCAAAGGGCCCAAATCAAATTCTGTACAACGATCATGAGAGCAAAGAAGAGGCGTAAGATTGCTGAATGTATTCCAGAACACTAGTGAAACTGAAGAATAAAGGGGCTAAGCTGTATATTTTAGACACCAGAAGACGAAGTAAGAAAAACCATGTAAGTTAGTCTGCTGAAAATTCTGAATTATCTGAAAAAGATTTACCTAGAATCTAGAAGCGGCATATCCGCGCAGGCGCACGTGCACGCACACGTGCACACACACACAACCCCAGGGCTGCTGTTCTGACTTATGTCTGCCTTAAGTATTCTGCCATTTGATATCAGCCCAGCAGTCCTTCAGGACCCTTACTTTGCAGGAAAAAAAATCCAATAGTTTCACATACTAATAATTCTTCCCTATTAATTTTCTCTCTCTTTTGGTTTTTTATAAGGTAATCTACAATTATAGGCCCACCCAGCTGTTTTTTTCCCACTCTACTTTTATTTTCTTCAGCTATTTCCCTTCAACATGCAGAAAAGAGGTTAATTCTCAAACAAGTACATCTAAACCTACTCATCAACATTAGCCCTGTCTCTTCAAAGCTCAGAAGCCCTTATTTCAGGTGTGTGGCTGTTGCTCCAGCCATTGTAGGCCCATCCCTCCCAGAGTTGTTAAGGCCGGCGCGAGGCTTCCCTGGGCAAACCAGTCCCATTACTGACTGTCTTTCAGTCAGATCTTTTTTTTTTTTTTTTCTTCCGTATCATCAACTTAATCTAACTCCATTTAATGTGCAGTTGGCTGTTTCCAAAAACCAAAGCACCTTCAAGGGATAAAAATAAGCTAACACTGAAGACATTTCTAAGCATTTGCTACAGACCCTGAAGGGAATTCCAGACACAAACAACCCAACGAAAACCAAAAACAACCGAAAAGAGTCATGATGACATAGTTGGAATAAACGCACGGTCCCCAGGAGACACCTCCACCTGCACACACAAGTTCCAGCAGACTTTAAAAATACTTGGATTATTTCACTGGCATTTCTTGAACATATAAAATTGAACACAGAGCTCTTAGCAGGCAAAAGAGAAAAGCAGTAGTTAATTTCCAGGAGCTAAAAGCAAGACAAAATTCACCCTCAAAGGAGTCTAAAGAATCACTATTGTTATTTTTACCAACTAGTGAAAATAATCACTTTAAAATACAAATAGCTGCTCCAAGGGAAAAATATCCACGTAGACCTTATTTCTTACATACAAACGTGTTCATCATTTAAATTTTTCTCCTGCATTTTATGATTCTTTGACACTTGGAGGTTTTGCCAATCCTGGCAAGACTACCCTCCCAGGGCTAGTCCACTTATACGGAGAACAGTGTCCCTGTGAGCACGTCTGTGACCTGCAAAGCAACCGGCACAGAGCCAGTTCTCTGAAGCACCCTGTCTCTCAGGCTCTCGCACTCCAGAGGCAGTATTCCCTCTGCCCTGACCACCGCAGGGGCCAGTACTAGACAACCAGAGACCACCCCAGAGCCCAGAGTCCACCAAAATCACTGAAACACTTCATCTTAAGTTTGCTCAAGCTGGCCTACCACACCCTGCCTAGTCATTCCCAAGAAAGCCAATTCCTTCCCACAGAAACCCATACTTCCCCTCATGCCTTCTGCTTCCAGGCGACCCGAGTGCATCCTGCCGCGGCCCTGCTTGGGTGTCGCAGTCCCTGCTTCTAGGGATTTGCTAGTATAAACTTTCTCCTGACGATCATTTCCACGTCTAGGTGTCTGCCCGTCCCAGAATCAAACCAACATCTGGGTACATTTTAGAACAAAAACTAAAACATCTATAAATGTACAATAAACCTCTGGCCTACAAAATCAGGCAGAATGACATAGCGGGAAGGAAACCATGATGGGATCAAAGTTAAGGCCCACCACTGACTTACTTACTGCATAAGTTTTTGTTCCAGAATTTGTTCCAGAACCTTCTGGACGTCAAAGAAGATATGCTGTACAAATATCACATATTACATGATACCCTCAGCATGGTCTGAGAGCACCCAATAATCAAAGACACTAATACTTCTGCTGTAAAACATCTGAATACTCATACTAAATGAGATAAGCAGAGATTGTAAATAAACCCCATGTGAATATAGTTCAGGTTTTGATGCGAAACATGCTACAAAAAAAAATCTCCTTGGTTTTCAAAGCATTTTGGATTTTGGATCTGAGCCTTAATTTTCCTCATCTGTAAACAAGTATTAAACGAAGCAGACTGTGTACAGCGCAGAGCATCTCTCTAGCATGTGGAAGCACCTACAAAGTTCCCTTCCCTCCTCTACAAACTACAGGCTGGAGGGGACAAAATGACGTTCTTCAGTCAGGACACGATTGGATTTCCCCCTAAAAATGATGGATAATAGGTTCTTCCATTAATAACTGCCACAGCAGCAACAGAGGCAATGACTTCCATTTTATATAAGGCTTCATTATTAATGAGTTAGTGACCGTATTTAAGCCTACGGATTAACCTCAGCAGGAAGAAAGCCCCAGACCACACACGCAAGCCCGGCTCTCCGACGCGCTTGTTCCATCCTCCCCGTTACTCACCTGCTCCTCGCTGAGTGCTCGACAATTATCTGAATTTGCTTTTCCTCACAACCTCTCTGGAAGAAGACAGCTCTTTTCCTCAGTTTCCAAAAGAGGATTTAGAATCACAAAGTCCTTCTTTTCTATTTTCCAGACACCAACACATAAACAAATCACCCCAGTCTTGGGGAACTATGTTCTTTCCTTGAGAGGGCTCCATTCGAACAAACTCAGCAGCATCCTCCTCCTTTCCACTGCTCCACCTCTTAAACGAGTGGCCACCCACACTGTGTCCGACACCTTGACTCTCCTTCTTCCTTCAAGTACCGAAAAACTGGCTTTGATCCCCAGTGGTGACAGATTAGGAGTTTGGGACTAACAGATACAGTTAGTATATATAAACAGAAAAACAAAAAGGACCTACTTATAGCATAGGGAACTATATGCAATTTATTGTAATGAGCTGTAATGGAAAATAATCGGAAAATATATGTGTGTGTGTGTATATATATATATGTATATATGTAGCGATATAATTGAATCACTTTGCTGTACACCTGGAACAAGCATTGTAAATCGACTAACTACACTTCAATAAAAAATAAGAATTTTTTAAAAAGAGGCTTCTTGACATCTGCTTCAAGATGAAGATCCCTTAAATTTGGGGTAAGTCCAAAATCATCCCCACAAGGTAAGCCTTCATTCATATGAACTGACTCCTCAGAATTAATCCTAAGAAAAAGGCACCGTGGCTTTCCATTGCCCCTATGACTCAGACTTTAGCCCCACTGTCATCGGATGAACTCCAGTGAAATCCAGAATAATAATTCTATTTAAATTCTTTGGTGATTGGTTATCTTATTAGTACAGCCCTCACGCAGATGAAAACTATAAACTCTGGATAAAGTATAAAAAAACAAGTATCAGAAGGCACTGGAAAGGTACCAAAAGCAGACAGAAACTGGAGGGTAGCTGCCATTTCGAAAAATGAATGGCACTGCTGACCTTCCCATTTTTATAGCTTTTATCCTGAAGGCAAGCCCCTGTCTGTTTCTTGCCAAGGCAGGTAAAATTCAGATGGAGAATCCCTAGTCTTAAAGAACCAGAGCCCAGAAAGATCACATCAGCTGAAAAGCAACAGGTCTGATAGTTTCTTATAAAACTAAACGAGTCCATAATTCTTGGCCCAGCAATTCCAACCTTAGATATTTACCTGAGAGAAGTAAAGATATAGGTTGACAAAAACACAGTACAGGAATTCACAGCAGCTTTTTCGTAACAACCATCAGGTGGAAAAAGCTCCCATGTCCCTTAACAGGAGAATGGATAAACTGAGGTATATTCATACAAGGGAATACTTCTGAGCAATTTTTTAAAAAAGAAGAAAGAAGAAGTACCTACTGACAGATACAGATGAATCTCAAGTTTTACACACAAGAATACATCCTGTATGATTCTCCTGAATGAATTTTAGGACATTCAAAACGAATCTACAGCAGGGTGAAAATCAGAACGCTGGCAACCTGTTGGCAGCAGGGGTGGTGTTTGCTGGGAAGAGGCGTGAACTTTCTGGGGTGACAGTAATGTTCTGTATCTTGAGAGGAGTCAGGGTTACACAGGTGCGGCACCTGTCAGAACTCATACAGTCTTATGTCTACATTCAAGACTTTTGCATTTCATTGTTTGTAAATGTCATCTGAAAAATGTAATAAATATTGACTCTAGTTAAAGATATGCACAGTGCAGTGTCAAGGAGTGAAGTGTAACTATGTCTGAAACTTTGAAATGTGTCAGAAAATAAGTTGCATTTGGTGGATGAACTATACAAGTACAGTAAAATTTTAATTGTAGGATCTAGGTGGAGAATATACGGGATTTCACTGTAGAATTTTCTCAACTTTTCTGTGCATTTGAAAATCTCCTTAATAAAATATTGGAGAAAGAGGAAATATTCTCTCTGCTGTCAAATGCTAAAGCTCCCCATCAGTTACTTATTTCCCAAATGGGGGTTTCTGGAAAGATCCTTGTGGACAAGTACACATGTGCCTGGTCTCCAGCACTCCGGCTGCTCGGTTTCTGGCCACACAAAGCCCCTGATGGCCTAGCTGCTCCAGGCCTGGAAAACGCACCATCACCAATGTCAAGCATACCACTGTCCCCAGGCTGAAAGGAAAGAGGTCATATCTCTTCCCTAATCCTTAACACAATTGTTGGTGAAGTCATTCCGTGACATCTTTTTCTGCCACAGCCAGATCACAGCTCATTAATCTCTACAACCCAAGTGCCTAGCCCAGAACCCCTCCTGACTAGTAACTGAATTGTTGAAGGGACCAGATGGCGGGATGGGGAGGGAGGGGGCAGACACTACCCCCACTCCACCTCATCAAAACTCTCTTGGCAGTGCTCACTGAGGCTTAAATCTCTTGCAAAGTAGAAATCAAAACCCCACACATGGAAAGCTTCCCAGACTTTGAATCTGCAAAGTATTTAAAGCAACATATGACAAAATTATCAATGAGGGTCTGAGGCCAACTAGATCTCACTGGGTTTCACTGGGATCCACCAGATGTCATGCTGTCTGCAGACTAAGTCATGGTGATTCTACATTACCATTTAAAATATAATAAAAAAGAAAAGAAGCCTGCCTGAGATTTAATGGTGTGTGTGAATTTAATCTGCAATGTGTGTTCTCTAACCTTGAATACGATGCATTTTCTAAACAAGTTATACAGACAAAATCAGATGAAATCTATGCCGAAGCCTCCAAGCACTAATTCTGTGCAAAATAAGTGCCTCTGGAAAGCACTCTATGATAAATTTAATTCCAGAACTAAATTCACAGAGGAGAGCTGCCCATATTATTGATTTGGAAATCATTAGCCATTAAATCATTCATTTAGCTAAATAAATAATGATCAATTTTCTTTAGCTAGTCTCCATAAAAACCTTTCATCAACTTTATTAAAAAATTCTGAAAAGTCAGATCATGTTGGGAAGTTTAATTTGTATCATGACCTACTTTTGAACCAAAGTTAGGAGTCACATTTTTACAATTTTTAAATTGGGTCATTTAACCTATATGATTCTTTAATTCTGCTGAGTTTCTGACAAGTATTTGGATACTAAAAAATAGCCAAAGATTCCTGTTTCAGACATGTCAGCATTACCAAGAGATACACCAAATGTGGTGATCATTTTGTAATGTATAGAAATATCAAAACACTATGCTGTATACCAAGAACTAACAGTGTTGTAGGTCAATTATACTTCAAAAACAAGCAGACCAAGTCACAGAAAAGAAGAGATCAGATTTGTGGTTATCAGAGGCAGAGGGGAGGAGGAGGGGGAAACAGATGAAAGTACTCAAAGGCACGAACTTCCAGTCATAGTGTAAGAAACTGCTAGGAATGCAAAGCACAACACGGTTAATGTAATCAACACTGCTGCATGTAACATATGAAAGTTACTCAGAGAGTAAATCCTAAGAGTTCTCATCACAAGGAAAAAATCTTTTTTCTCTTATTTTGTACCTATATGAGATGATGGATGTTCACTAAACTTACTTTCATAATCATTTCATGAGGCATATAAGTCAAACTGTTACACTGTACACCTTAAATTTATACTGTGCTGTATGTCAATTTTATTTCAATAAAACTGGAAGAAAAAAGATGTCACGTAGATAAGGTTCATTCAAATCAGAATGCCATTTGACAGATGCAGCAAAAGGCATGCTGGGAAGAGTATGGCTACAGTTTGTTGATTGACTCCTTGTAAATTTCAAGGGTTAGGAATATCTAAATATATTTTTAAATGAAATATCTTGTATTCTAATGTATCAGATCTATGAAATCTCACTTTATTTGTACCTCCTCTATAATAAAGTTGCCTACTTATCTGCAAAAAAGACATATCACATGTGATGTTTATGAAAATGCTTCATAAATTATAAACTAACATGTAAATTAAAGTGATGATGATGATTAAAATCACTTCTCTATTTATAAAGTTCCATTCTTAACATACACAGGAGGTGCTCTGAAATATTCCTCCCATTCAACAATATTGAAAAAAAAGTTTTAGATATTTTAATGGACTTGGATTCATTCTCTTGGTGGAATATCCAAATCTGTCAGAAAAGACAATTTGAAGAAACATGGGGGCAGAAAGAAACCCCCTGCAGTCCCACCAGAATCTCAGACACATAGACGCTGCTGAGAACAGAACCCGCGTGTCTGGGGCTCGGGTTCAGACTCACCATGAGCATGGTGTCAGTTCCCGCCCCAGTGACTGCGTGTACACTCCGTACTTATCTCATCACTGTGAGGAGACATGGGTTTCGCATCTCTCATACAGAAAACTCTGGTAAGCGTGTTGGAAAGATACGGCACTCAAGATAGGACCCTCAGGGTGAAAAGACCAGACACAGACATAAAGGATACAGGCGCCTTTCTCCAGGACGCCAGGTGAGAGGCTCAGAAAGCAAGTGTGTCAGAGTTTGAAGACTAAACAGAGGACTGTTAGGAATAATGTGTTATCTCAAGTGATACATTCAAAGCTTCTTAACCATGGTTACACATCTGAATGGCCTGACGAACTCTAAGAGATATTTGATGTGTAGGCCTAACTTCAGGGATTCTAAAATAAATGGTCTACAGTGGTCCCAGGCTTCAGTATTCTTAAAATGCCCTAAGTGATGCTAACGTGTACCAGGATGCAGCACTACAGCAGCAGGCCTTGAAAACAAGGTGAAGTCATAACTAGATCCCAGATGATCGACAGCAAAGAAGCTAACGCAGGCCAGGACTGGTTGTTAGGAAGAGGTGCACAGACGGGGCCCCCCACCAGCATTACAGAGCAACGATCTAGGGGTGGATCACACAGGCTGTTGCGCCCATTTTACAGATGAGGAATAATATTCTTCTGCTTGAAATCCCTATTGCTTTCAGCAGAGGGCTCATTTAAAATGTTTAACTTAGCACCCACGTTCTTCCCAGCCTACTGCTGCCTCATTTCTTCACCGGCTGCTCACACATTCTCTTCTCCCCAAGTGTTAGAATCACTTACAAATCCCTGAAAAATTGTGAATAATGTCTATCTGCTTTGCTTCAGTGAATTTTATTCCTCTACCTAAAACATCCCCCTTCTCCCTCTTAATATCCCCCCTCTTTTCATCTGCTTAACTCAATTACTTAATTCAGTCTTATTTATTATTCTCCCAGTATGAGCTACACACTGTCAAGGAACTAGAACCTTCTTTCCTACCTTCTGTTGCTGGAAATACTTCTTCTCCTTCAGTTTTAGTCTCTGCCAGCTTCCCAGTTCTCAGCAGCACTTCTGCAAAGCTTTCTACTGGGACATGCTGATAGGCGTCATAGGTCACTTGAGACTAGACAAAGAAACAGTTACACCGTGTGGTAGGATGTCTTTTCCTTTATGAAGATATTCTTGGAAAACATAATGATGGGATTTCTATCTTCTGGTAACCTGAATCGTAATTTCTCACTTACTAAAGCATATTATTGTATGTAGAACTATAAACAGCTTTTAGTCTCATTACATACATTGTAACGTATATGAAACAAATCACATAAAACCAATGAATAGCATGAGTAAGAACAAAGCAAAAGGACTACATTTACAGGAAAATTTGAGACTTTGTTTACAGTAAAATGCCCCCAAGAGCACGACAGTAACTTATCTGTTCCTAGACACACTGTCCTTACCTCGACGACATAGGGATTGGCGATGACGGATTCATAAAAAGGATGGCAGCCTTGTTTTTCTAGACCTTCATTGGCTAGGGTTCCGATTTGATAAGCACCCCCGAATTCTTGCCCCTAAACAGAACAAAGCGGGGAACAGTGGATAAAGAGAAAGAGAGCGGAGAGGGGTGGGGTGGGAGGAAAGGAGGAAGGAAGAAAGAACGCATAGGTATCAGGAGGAACTAATCAATGTGCATTGTGTGATCCAGAGAGTGTCAGAGAGACACGGGTACAGCGGAGGGTGCAGGAATGATCACCACACGCAAGAGCAGCACTTCAACCTCACACGGCAGGGCCTTTCGATTTTCCTGGTCACTTTGACATCACTGAATCAGAATCACTGAAGCAATCTGTGTTATACGCATGGCAAGTTTTCTATACAACAGTCAGGGTAACCTTTCTGAAGCATCGTTTTGTACACATTGCTGCTCCCTTTCTCAAAAATCCTCCACATCATTTTCCCTTTCATCCCAGTTAATTTAGTTCTGACATATAAACCAAACCTTATCTACATCTATCAGTGTCTTTCGCAAGTACTGTATGATAGAATACTGTATTCTATAAAATAATCACTTATTCCCTATCTGTTGGGAGGCCTAGATTTCTTCATAGATTGTTTTAATAATCTAAAGAAGATAAAGTTGTAGCAACAGTGAAAAACTGAAGAGCATGCTAATGAATTGATATAAAAACCACACAGCTGACTTTAAAAAGCAAGCTGCGCTGCACACCTGAAGGGGTCGAAGGTAAGTCAAAGACTTCTTCCACCACTGCCCGTCGCTGACGGCCTGCAGCACGGCCCTGGTGGTGGTCGTGGTGTTGGAGAGCACTTTCATGGTGGTAGCAGTGGTCCAGTGGAGCAGGTCAGCCGAGTTGCTGCCTGGGACACTGACCTCATCCTATGTTAAAAAAAAAAAAAAGGAAAACGGCAAGAGCAAAAATGTGCATAGTCTCAAAAACAGAGCGAAGAGTGAAGATAAACAGATGTAAAAATCCATCTCTGCCAATCACAAAAAAATGTGAAACAAGACACTACTAGCATATTGTACCTCCTTGAATTATTTACAAAATAAAATTCGGTAAAGGGAAATACGTCACAGTGCATTAGTCAAATAATCCCTTTCAGAAATATTTATGAGGCAAATAATGGGTTCTTTATGTTTTTTACCAATCTAATATCCTCCAGTGAGGTACTCATGCTGTTTCTTTGAGAAGACATTTTAAAGTATTTAGTATTTAGATTGAGTAAGAAATACATTACTCATTTGACAAAGGTGAGGTTACTATAAGGAACATTTGCATCTGAATGCATATATTAAGTTTTAATGTTTTTATTTCTAATTCTTCTCAAGGTGAAAAGGGCCTGAGGTAAGTCAGATAAGCAGAGCGATTCAAGGATTCCGAATCCACCCATCTAACAAAGAAAGGGGATGGGAGCCAAGCTAAGACTTAGTGAAGGACTCAGAGTGAAAAAGCAAAACACTGGGTGGAAAAAGGGGTCTGTAAAGCATGGTTAGATAAGAGTAAAGGTAAAAATGAGCAAAGTGAGTTGTTGAGGGAGAAAAGAGGACCAGGTTCACAGAGAGCAGTCAGCCAGATCCAGACATCTTATTCACCAAGAGTGATGTGTAGGACTCTTGTTCATAATACGCAAGAGTCATAATGGCCACAGTTTATCAGATGTCTACTCTGTGTCAGGTGCTGAGCTAGGTGCTTTGTGTGGTCGTCCCTAAGCGGGCACGGGGATACCATTTGAGACACAAGTTTAAACTGCAGATCAAACAAGGTGAATATGCCACCCACAGGCAACTGGCTGGGGTGTCTCCTCTCTTCTTGACCTGCCCTGGCTCTCAAAATGTGTGGCCCACTTGCTCTCTGCAGGGTTTTGACTCACTGGCAATACGTTACACACACGTGAGTATTTATTTAAGTTAATATATTCTTCTGCATTTGTCTGTTTGTCTTCCCAACCAGAGAGTGGCTTTTCAAGGGCAGGGGCTATGTTTATTCATGACTAAAACGTTCAGGGTATGTTAAAGTCCCTAATCTCTAGTGTTTATCTGTAGATGTGTGTCAGGAGTCTGGTTTTACTGCTCTATTTAAATGTTTGAAGAAACATTTTCTAAGCCCTAATATTTTATGCTTAAAGTAGTTAAATGTTATTCAAGTAAGATTTCATGTCACATTTTCAATTCCGGTTCATCTTCAGAATCTTCTTAATTGAGAAGGCGTACTGAATAATTTGAATGTTATCAACTAATCCAAGTAGAGGACTAAAAATATAAACATGAAGAGAAATATGGCACTTAAACAGGATAAAAGTTCATTCACAGGAAATTCAAGTCAACTGAAAAATATTTAAAAATATAGGCTACAAAACAATTATTCCATTTCATAAAATAAATTTTACTCTGTTCATATGGGTTGGCTAACTCAAGGTAGAAAATTGTAAACATCTGGAACTGAAAAGTTTGTTCCAGAAGATAAATGAAATTCAGATGACCCGAAATGTACATGAGAAAAGGATTTTCTGTAAGAGATTCCCCCAATAAGAATCACAAAAGAGAAAGTAAAATAAAGGGCTTATTTGGATCACAGAAGCAGCATTTAATCTGGGGTCCGTCTACCATGATTACAGCGTAACTAGTCATTAACGAGGAAAACAGTTTTCTTTCAACTTCATGTAATAGGGAAAGAAAAAAGAGGTTAGGCAAAATTTACCCCTGAAATGATTACTACTGGCAGTTTTTCTATTCATAGCTGCACACTGCTGATTAGAGTATATGACGGCTGAAATAGTTTAATCCCCCAAAACAAGTCAACAACCTCCAGCATAAAATTTAACATGAAATCTCATTAATGTCAAGTGTTACACAGCTCAAAGGTTAATGTACTAAGCACCAATGACATTTTTCAAATCTTACAATAGACAACATTACCAAACAGGTTCACAAGAACAAGGACATTCCACATGTCAAGCTTGGCTTACACAAACAGTTCCTGTTGATCAATTACCATAATAAACAATCCATTTATGAGTCGCCTTCTCCGGTGTCTGGTAATATGAGGGTTAATTTCTGAGAAACTTGTTTGCCATCTGTGCCCTGGGCTGGTGGCACCCGTGACCTGGGCACAGATTACAAACAGAACTCAGACTGAGCTTGGTCACTACCCCTTCTCCAACCTACCTGGAAATGATCCAAAGTAATTCCCTGCACCTAGCACTTACTTCCAGCAAATTTCATACTGCATTCAAAATATTAAGCAAATTCCACCCTGAATTAAAAATATTAAGAATGCAACCCTTATTATGGGTGATGCTACTTTTAGAACTATTTGTCAGAAAAGAAAGTAGAAAAATACCCTACGGAGTAAATCACTCTAAAGTCTGACTCTGCTTCAGTTCATCTGCTAATTAACCAGGCTACAGTTCAGCTGTGCTCATCTTTGGGCGTCATGGACCCCTCTGTACTTCTGACGAAAGCTGTAAGTGCTTCCCTCAGGGAACTGCACATGCACCTGTACATACATGAACACACAGTCAGAGACAGACACACAAAAACACACCAAATTTGACACGTTCTCTCCAGGGCTTTAGGGACCAAACCTTTCTTGGGTCTTCCAGTATTCTTGGATCCAGATTAAGTGATCTGTAGTTAGAAAATAGAAGTATATTCTATTTTCTTTTTTCCATGCCCCGTTTTTCAGTCAGCACTTACACAAAGCTATGGAGGATAAATGACAGGAAACAGGAAATTGTCTATTTCTGTAACCATTTCTCCTGTTTTATCCCAGGGCAATACTGACATGAATATGCAAAGATGTGTACATAAAAATGCTCAGCGCAGTTCAGTCGAAAATAAAGGAATACTGGGCACAATCTAAATGTCCCAAAACAAAGGAAAAGATAAATAAATCATGGTATATGCATCCAACGACCAGTATCACACCATGACACAAACAGTCTGTATGTAATGACAAGAGCAGATGTCCATGACACATATCAGTACTTGAAAAAAAGCAAGCTTCAAAATGATATATGCAGTATGAATCCATTTTTACTAAGAACAAAATAACAGTCCTCCAGGAGACAGAGGTGGGCTGTACAGAAAGTCTGGAAGGATATATATAAACTTTAAAATGTTTACCTCTGAGCAGTAGGACTCATAGAATGGGGAGAGGAAGGAACTGAGAGAGAAGAAAGAGAACTTACATCTTCATGTATTATTTTCTTTCATGCATTATTGATCAGTTTCATATTTGAAAAAATCAGAAAGACCAAAGTTACCACAAATAAACATGTACCTCCTACCAAGAGTTAACAAATGTGTTAACATCCCTCTTGAGTGTTTCACACTTTCAGAAATGTCACATCTCTCTCTCTTTTTACACTTTCAAGAAATAAAGCATGCCAGATTACATTAATTATCTGAACTCTTATCTTCCCGTAAGTGGATTATTAAAATAAAAATCTGTACTGGATTTGTCATTAAAAAAAAAAATAACACATTCCAGTCAAGATGGAGCCATGAACTGTTTCAATATGTTCACCATGCTCCAAAATCCTGAAAATAAAAGGAAAAAAGAGTCAAAAGACACTCAAGTTTATAGAGTTCAACATTTGGGGGCTCAGAGTTCAGATGCTCGCAAGGGCTGCCAGATGCTCCTTTGCAGGTAAGACTGTGAATCGAAAAGATTCCCCATAAGGTGGAGAGGCTTCAGCCTGGCTCACTGCCTGGGGCTATTTATATTTATTTATATAAAGTAGTGGGCCTAGGGAGAAAGAGAACAAAAGTCAGAGCCCAAAGGAACTGGGCCAAATCCCTCATTGGTTCCAGGTCTCACGTCCTTACTGGTACAAGCAGGAGGGAGTTCCAAGTGAAAAGTTAATACAGGATGCGGTTCTGGACTGAAGTACCAAGGGATATGATTGAAGGAAATCCCAAACTCCAGAATCCTTAAGTAGGGTCTGAGGAAATGCAAATTAAATGAATTGGATGGCTCACAATGAGCT
This sequence comes from Camelus ferus, assembly GCF_009834535.1. Classification (NCBI taxonomy): domain Eukaryota; kingdom Metazoa; phylum Chordata; class Mammalia; order Artiodactyla; family Camelidae; genus Camelus; species Camelus ferus. Next base: position 9,960,501 of record NC_045710.1, read on the forward strand.
TGCAAACCAAAATTCCAAAACATCTGGGAAAAAGAAATTATTAAGATAATAACTGTAACAAAAACCTACTTAAGATGAAATCATTTTAAACTTCAAAATATTAATTTGTGTCTGTGCATTCTAAATATAAGATTTAAAATCCTTTAAGAAGGAACAAGATATCACATAAAAGAAAAAAACAAATATAATCCTATTGAGTTAATGTGTGTGTGTGATATGAGGTAAAGGTCTAAGTCCATCTTTCTATATGTGGCTATTCCTCAACCCTGTACATACCTAATATAAAAAGTGGCTCATTATGACTTATTTACCAATAAATATAAAGGCTAAAACTATAGAATTCTTAGGAAAAAGCACAGGAGTAAATCTTCACAACCTTAAATTAGGCCCAGATTTCTCAGATACAATAGCAAAAGTGCAAGCCATAAAAGAAAATATTAATAAACTGGACTGTCAAAAACATTAAAGGTTTTTTGCACTTCAAAAGTCACCATTAAGAAAGTAAAACGTCAACTCACACAATGAGAAAAAAATATTTTCAAATCATACATCCAATAACAACTTGCACCCAGAGTTTAAAAACAATAATGACAACAACAACAACAAAACTCTTACAGCTCAAGATGACAAATCATGCAGTTAAAACACAGGGACGGTGAAAAACTCAAAAGCTTCCCACTAAAATCTGGGACAAGACAAGGCTGCCCACTATCACCACTCCTAGTCAACATAGTCCTGGAAGTCCTAGCCACAGCAATTAGGCAAGAGAGAGAAGTAAAAGGGATCGAAATTGGAAAAGAAGAGGTAAAAGTGTCACTATATGCCAATGACATGTTACTATATATAGAAAACCCTAAAGGTCCACACAAAAGCTACTAGAGCTGATTGGAGAATTCAGCAAGGTAGCAGGTTACAAGATTAACGTTCAAAAATCATTTGCGTTTCTTTACACTAACAATGAATCAACAGAAGAAGAAAGTAAAGAAACAATCCCCTTTAAAATAGCACCCAAAGTAATAAAATATCTGGGAATAACCAAGGAGGTGAAAGAATTATACACAGAAAACTATAAACCATTGATGAAGTAAATTAAAGAAGACTTTAAAAAATGGAAAGATATCCCATGCTCTTGGATTGGAAGAATCAATATTGTTAAAATGGTCACACTGCCCAAGGCAATCTACAGATTTAATGCAATCCCTATCAAATTACCCAGGACATATTTCACAGAACTAGAACAAATCATAATAAAATTTATATGGAACCATCAAAGACCTAGAATTGCCAAAGCATTGCTGAAGAGAAAGAAAGAGGCTGGAGGAATAACTCTCCTGGACTTCAGACAATGCTATAGAGCTACAGTCATCAAGACAGCATGGTATTGGTACAGAAACAGACATATAGACCAATGGAACAGAATAGAGAGCCCAGAAATGAACCCACAAACTTTTGGTCAACTCATCTTCGACAAAGGAGGCAAGAATATACAATGGAATAAAGACAGTCTCTTCAGCAAATGGTGTTGGGAAAACTGGACAGCAGTATGTAAAGCAATGAAGCTAGAACACTCCCTTACACCATACACAAAAATCAGCTCAAAATGGATCAAAGACTTAAACATAAGACAAGATACGATAAACCTCCTAGAGGAAAACATAGGCAAAACATTACCTGACATACATTTCAAAAATTTTCTCCTAGAAGAAATAAAAGCAAGAATAAACAAATGGGACCTAATGAAACTTACAAGCTTCTGCACAGCAAAGGAAACCAGAAGTAAAACAAGAAGACAACCTACGGAATGGGAGAAAATTTTTGCAAGTGAAACCGACAAAGGCTTGATCTCCAGAATACATAAGCAGCTCATACGACTCAGTAAGAAAAAAATAAACAACCCAATCCAAAAATGGGCAGAAGACCTAAACAAGCAATTCTCCAAGGAAGACATACAAATGATCAAAATGCACATGAAAAAATGTTCAATATCACTAATTATCAGAGAAATGCAAATCAAAACTATAATGAGGTATCACCTCACACCTGTCAGAATGGCCATCATTCAAAACTCCACAAATGACAAATGCTGGAGAGGCTGTGGGGAAAGGGGAACCGTCCTACACTGCTGGTGGGAATGCAGTTTGGTGCAGCCACTGTGGAAAACAGTGTGGAGATTCCTCAAAAGACTAGGAATAGACTTACCATATGACCCAGGAATCCCACTCCTGGGCTTGTATCCAGAAGGAACCCTACTTCAGGATGACACCTGCACCCCAATGTTCATAGCAGCACTATTTACAATAGCCAAGACATGGAAACAGCCTAAATGTCCATCAACAGATGACTGGATAAAGAAGATGTGGTATATTTATACAATGGAATACTACTCAGCCATAAAAACCGACAACATAACGCCATTTGCAGCAACATGGATGCTCCTGGAGAATGTCATTCTAAGTGAAGTAATCCAGAAAGAGAAAGAAAAATACCGTATGAGATCGCTCATATGTGGAATCTAAAAAACAAAAACAAAAACAAACAAACAAAAACAAAGTGTAAATACAGGACAGAAGTAGACTCATAGACAGAGAATACAGACTTGTGGTTGCCAGGGGGGCGGAGGGTGGGAAGGGATAGACTGGGATTTCAAAATTGTAGAATAGATAAACAAGATTATACTGTATAGCACAGGGAAATACACACAAAATGTTAATGGTAGCTCACAGAGAAAAAAATGTGACAATGAGTGTGTATATGTCCATGTATCACTGAATAATTGTGCTGAACACTGGAATTTGACACAACATTGTAAAATGATTATAAATCAATAAAAAATGTTAAAAAAAAAAAAACCAGGGAAAATATTTATAGCCGTTTCATAAAAGAAGGTATAGAAATGGCCAATAAGCACATGAAAAGATGTTCTTCATCTTTAGTTGTTTGGAAATGCACACCAAAATGATAATGAGATACTGCACGCATCAATGAGAACAGCTTTAATCAAAAAGCCAGTCAAGAACAAGTGTCAGCAAGGATGTGAGGAAACTGGAACCTTAATACTTCCTGGGTGGGAAAATAAAATGGCACATCTAGTTTGGAAAACAATTTGGCAGTTTCTCCATACAAAGTGGAAGCTCTACCCCTGGATACGTATAGAAATCAAAGCATAGCTCCATACAAAGACTTGTACACCAGTGTTCATAGCAACATCACTCATGATAGTGAAAAAGTGGAAACACCCTAAATCCATCGGCTGGTGAATGGGAAAAGGAAGGGCTGTCCATGGTACTGAAACACAACTGTCACTCTGCTAGCTTTTATTTCAATATTTCTAAATAATCCTTTTGTAAATTCGAAATAGCTCTCTGCTCAGCCCATGTCCCATTTTTAAACATTAATTAGTCCAGTTGTATAAATCTGTGGCCACTTAAAGTGTTCATACAAGATTTCCCACAGTGAAAATGATTTTTTAATGGAAAACTTGTATATAATCCATTTCCAACTCTAATTAGATTTATCTGGGGAAAACACCATGGGCTAAGTAATATAATACTAGCTAAACAAAATGTTAATATACTCTAAGTGGTGGAATACTGTTACATCTAAAAAACATAATAAGCAACATTAATAAGAAACTGGAAATCTGTAATTTTGGTAGTTATTCACAAATTATGCATTTTGTCCTATTTAAAAATAAATATCTCGTTCACAGGGACAACAGCCAATATCTTCAAACTTGGAGGCTCCATTTGTATCAAAGCAAATGCTACTACACAGCAATTACATCTTTACTTTCTTGGATATATAAGTAAAGATCATTATTTTCACAACCGAGTAATGAAAGTCTTGGCCATTAAGCAGATTATATATACAGTCAGTTCTCATATGAGTTAAAATTTAATACTGTTATTATATCTACTGTTAATGTACGACACGTGGCATCTTATAGCTAAGCACTATATTTTAATCTAATAATAGTAGCTGTAATATTCTGAAATGTACTTCATGACTCAAAGCCATAATGTGTTCAGTGAAGGTTTGGATTAACACTTCATGAGTCTAGATCCATTACAGCTTGTTGAAAGAGGACAAAGGAAGACAAGAAGGCTTTTAAGGTGCTTAAAAAAAAAAAAAGAAAAAGAAAAAAGAGACAATCATTTTGGAAGAACTCCTTTTCCTTGCTAAGTGGATCCTGTGAAGGGCTGCTGGCGGTCTCCCTCATTTACTGAAGAGATTTTAATGGAGCAGTATGTGCCCACCTGTGGTAACACAGCATGTCCTGCTCCAAAGAGGCCACCAACAGGCCAGGCTGACACTTCCTAATTCATCACAGAAGCAGAAAATAGGAAACCCAGAAGCCACAAAAGGCTTTTTACAGATTTTATAAAGAAGGATGGGGATTCAGATAAGCTTATGGAACTGAACTCAGAAGAAACACGTTGCAATCCTATGCGGAACAGAGAAACGATACTCCCCTCACACCGGCCAAAACTTAACAAGATTTCAATAGAAACCAGAGCACACATATGTGAGTTAAAACTGGACATTCCTTATACTTTTAGGCTAAAATCCACTTTCTAATTCGTCTTAATCACATACTAATCTTTTTGCAATAGGAGTTTCCAACTTAGCTTTACTACATTTATTAGACATTCTCTCTGGGACAAGCACTCTGTGGAGAGGGTACAAAAATAAATGACACGCTTCCAGTTGCCACACCATACACGTGCTGCTACAATGATGTAAGATGCTTTGGGGGGTACAGAAGAGGGAACAACGAGGACTCAAGGAAAACGTTATAAAGAAAATGATACTTTAGATGGGCTCAAGGGGTCAGAAAGAAGATCAGAGCACAAGACAAGAAGGGCAGCACAGGCAGAGAGAACTCCAACACCAAAGGTGTGAAAGAGCCTACTCAGAGAATGGTAAGTTCAAGGCGACTGGAACACAGCACATGTTTAGAAGGCAGGAAAAGAGATGAGGCCAGAGAGACAGTGGAGAATGTTGCTGGACAAGCGGAGAAGAATCAGAGAGGCTCAAAAGATATAAAAATTGGGATAAAAATCTCATGAAAATCAGGTCTTCAACTAGACCTTGAAAAATGGTAAAATCTGCCAACTCCTAATAACTCAGAACATTTAGTAACTGCTGGCCAATATAAGAAGTGTTCTGAATCTCACGGAGAAAAGACTAGAGAATTTAATGTGATTTCACATCCAATAAGGGAAAACCAAACAGTGACTAATCAGTATAGACAAGTCAAAACATGCCAAAGGACAGAACGCATCCACACCACTCCAGGCCCCTGGAAAATGCGATGACTTCAGTTCAAAGGGAGAGTAACAACAATAAAAAAAAAAAAAGGCCCACCGTCCGCAGTGCTGATGGTAGAACACAACCCTTCGATGAATATCGCTCTTCTACAACTGCGATGTCCAATCTGGTACCCAGTGGACTCGTGTCGCTCTTAAAATTAATTTAATTAAAATTAAACAAAATTTAAAATTTGATTCCTTAGTTGCACTATTCACATTTCAAGAACTCAACAGCTGCACGTAACTAGTGGTTACCATGTGGACAGTGGAGACAGGATATTTCCCTCACGGTAGAAAGTTCTACTCATCAGTGCTTCCCTAGAGTCACCGTTACAGGAAGAACAGGAGAAAAATCCTTATGGGCAGAAAGTCACATTACAAATTTCTTTGAGATCCTCAGGTCACTTAGCACTGACCTCGGGATACACATGTGTATTAAATGTATGTTTTGTCAAACTGAATTTTAATATAAAAGAAGGAATCATGGAAATGAGGTGATGGTACATGTTCCACTGAGGCCAAAAGCTAAATATTCTTGCCCTAACTCTATCAACAGATTCCACAACTGAAGCTTTGTATCAGAGTTCTGAAAGTAACTACATAGTATACAACTACAAGTGAGTTGAATACAACCAGTTTATAAAGAAGATGTGGTATATATACATACACAATGAATACTACTCACTCACAAAAACAGAATGAAATTTTACCACTTGTAACAACATGGGTGGGCTTGGAGGGTATTATGTTAAGTGAAATAAGTCAGACAAAGAAGGACAAATATTGTATACCACTTTTTTGTGGAATCTAAAACATACACGAGTGAATGTAACAAAAAGGAGGCTTACAGATAGAACAAACCAGTGGTTACCAGTGGGGAGAGAAAAGAAGGGAGGGGGAAAGGTAGAGTTAGAGAATTAAGAGGTACAAGCTATTAGGCATAAAATAAATAAGCTACAAGGATATACTGTACAACACAAGGAATATAGCCAATATTTTATAATAACTATAAATAGAATATAACCTTTAAAAATTGTGAATCACCATGTCATATACTTGTAACTTATATAAAATTGTACATCAACTATATCTCTATAAAAATATATAAATAAAAATTAAAAATAAATAAAATCAGTGCATGGAAATATAAAGCAACAAAAAACAAAACAAAATACAAACAAAAAAAAAGGAGATTAGATGTAGCTCACTTATCACACAGATGTCTTCTAAAATAGTTACTGGAAAAATGAATGACATTTTATACTTTGAAAGTGAACTTTACCATTTAAGAAATCCTGTGGAAACCAACCCATAAAGAGGATTAGCATCTCTTAACTTATCTAGTTAATATATTAGAAAAAGTCAACTGTCTTTGACCTGAAAAAAAAAAAAAGCTAATTCTATGTTGCTAGAACAGTCATAAAACGTTAAGTCCACAGACCAAAGGCTGACCAACAGAAGACAGGGGTCATGAGCATATCCTTACTCTTTCCTCTCCCAGGATAAATCCTCCTGAGACATATACATACTTAATGGGTCCAGACAATTTTTATTCAGAAGAATTTCAATGAGGAAAGGGAAAAGGATTAGAATTCAATGGGAAATGGACAAGAGAATTGAACAGGAACCTCACAAAAGAGGCTTTCTCCTGAGATAAGCCCATCTCGTTAGTAATCAAAAATGCAAATCAAAATCAAATAGATATCACTTAACACTTAAGAGAATAGGTAAAATTTAGAAACCCGTCCATGCCAAGGTGCTGGGTTGGAGGAAGCGGCGATGCCAAACACTGCCGGCGAGACGGCCATGGGTAAAACCACTTCAGAAGATTATTTGGGATTATGGACTGAGTTTGAACATAGACAGATATCTGATCACACATGCTTCCGGGGCTAAGTAAGGAGATGCCCAGAGAGAAAGGTCTGCACAGGTGCGCGAGAGACGTCCAGAATGACGACACAGCACTATTTTTAGTAGCCAGAACTGAAAACAAAGCAATGTCAATCAACATTAGAAAGGATAAACTGTAATAATACACACACAGCAATTACTTTCTATACAGCAGTAGCAATGACTTAACCACAATACACATAACAGCATGGATGAATCTCACAAACATAACATGAAGCACAACTATTCCTATAAAGTACAAAAACAGGTAGAATTAAACCATCATACAGCGAGGGGTGGGACAGGTTTTTAAATTACTTTGAAACAAGAACAAAAACACAAGGATCTAGTTATCAAGACTAGTCAGGAACTCTGGAGGGACAGAGAAGAGTTGGCAGTTAAAGTGGTAGAGGGTGTGCGGGCACTTGTGGAAGGCTTGCCATGCACTGTTTCCCCATCTGCATGATGGTTTCACGGATGCACTCCTCATCACACTTGGTTGAGCTGGACATTTTTGCTTTTTGCATTTTTCTCTATGAATATGGTATATTCATATATTTTATATACAAAAAAGTTTAAAAGAAAGACAGTCTCCCCGCCCCACCCCCACACACGGTCAGGCTACTCAGCTCCCTTCCATCCACAACCACTTTTTAAACTCCCCTTCCCTCTCACCCTCACTCACCTCTTGGAGCGCTTTACTGACCAAAGGTGGGACACTGATGCTCGCCCCTCCTTCTGGATGGATCTGGAAATTCACTCTTTGATAAAGAATCTGAAAAAAAGGACACAATATATTATAAAGAAATTGTCTTTAAATTTGCCTTACTTTACAATTTAGGCTTGAAACTTAAAAAGTACTCTTCAGGGAAAAAAAATCAAAAGCACTATTTCCCAATGAATACTTTCTGGTAACTGGCTTACGTCAGGGCTTCGTGAACACCTTCACAAGGACGCAACAGCAGTTTCAGAAGTGAGATTCAACTGTGAAAAACCTGATATACAATGTAATGAATGACTGTGAGATGAAAACGTGAATTCCAGAATCTCTTTATTTACCAGTGTACATACTTGACAGTGTTCCTCGACCAGAGCACTATCCTCCCTGAAATAGACTTTTCCTGTGAATTTTAGGAAATTCCGCTTCTCTCCAACCAAAGCCCACATCCTGCCGTTTCCAAAGAGCTTCAAAGGGGATGGTGCCACCACTGATTTTACCTCATATGGTTTCAAATATATTGTAAAGGACCATTGCTTATATATTTTATTCTTGACAACACTAACTTTCTCCATTATATTTGATAATTTATTTCCTAACACTACCTTCTTTTTTCTCATACCTGCATCCTTTCTTCTTTACTGTAATAAAGCCAACAATACTAATTTATATCCTAGTATTTTCAAATCCCTTTTCATATGAGTGATATTTTTCTTCCATAAATTAAAATTTTCATATTATTGGGAAAAAATGATCACAAATCTCAGATCCGCAGACCCAATAAAATACACTTCACATAGGTCAGGACTGACTCTATTGGAAGCACTTACTTCTGTCTGCAGAGAGCTGCTAGCAGCCAGGAGAAGCTGGATGCTGCCAGGAGGGCAATGTGTCAATGCAAATGCCATGAGCTCCTGGCGCGCGGCCAAGTCCTGGTAGCCTTCTGCCTGTCCTAACTGGCTACAGACATCCCAACTTTTAGAATAACCTGGAAAATGGGCAGGAAAAAAACAAGCTGATTTTCATTCAAAAAAGAAAAACCTTAATTTTACATGAGAAACGCAATGGCTTTTTGCTTAGGTGTTATGTTCCCAAAGCAAAGTCAATCATTAGTGACAACACATTACTATATAAGCAGAGACACTAAGGATGTAAAATAGAAAAGAAAGGTTAGGTGAATTTATTATCCAGAAAGTTCAGCACTGCTCCAGACAAGTTTTTCTGATAAACTATGTTAAATTTTAGGTTACCTGATAATGACTATAAATAATCTACCTAGTTTTGATATTGAGTAAAAAAACTGGCTATCTGAATTCACAAAGACTTGAGGGTATGGCCCAGACACTTGTGTGAGCTTCAGAAAGTTCCAAGTATCACACTTCCTTTACTACTACTACTACTACTACTACTACTACTACTACTAATAGTAATAGTAATAATAATAATAATATCATCTCCCTCATTGGGTTGTTAAAAGAATTAAAAACAATCTGTATTTAAAAGCACTTTATAAATTGCAAAGTGCCAGAAAAAGAGAAATTATCATAGACAGCTGTACAGAATCATTCATGTTATAGACGAAGACAGATCCAAGGTCAGTGCCAAAAATACAGTCCGCCCCTGGCTCCCAGCAGAGAGCTTTTTCCAACACAAGCTCATACTCTGAATTCTTAAACTGTACTTCTAGTCTTCTTTGAAAGAGTTCCGGTTAGAAAGCAGGATTTTTTCCCAAGTACAAAGACCTCAGCCCGATGTAAGGTACCATCCTTACAAGAATAAAATTATCACAAAGCTGTCCAAATAAATGACAAAAAGTTAAGACAACAATGTTTTCCATAATACCATAATTACTCTGAGCTTAATGCTGCAAAACCACTAGGTTAATATTACAGAACCCAGTTCCTTCATGAAATGAGTGTTCTAAAACTGAGGTTATAAAGCACCAAGCTCCTTCCCAGAATTTTTCACATCTGCAGACTCTCCTTGACCAAAGTTTAGCCAGGCTTCTCTGAGCCTTCTTCTCGACGAGGCCTGTTCTGTGGTCCAGTCCTAGCTGAGCCTGTAGTTTCAGCAGGAATCCCACCAAGTCAGCTGAGAGAAAAATCTCTCACCCCTGATACCTGGCCGCCCGGGCCTGCCATTAGCAAGAACCCCACTCAGTCAGTATAGTGAGAATCCCCCACCCTTGACGTCTCATCACTAGTTTTTCAGCCAGTGGCCCCATGACTCTGCTCCTCAGCTGTAAATGTCTTTTCTGTCTTTGGAGTTGAGCCTGATCTCTCACCTCTATTGCAAAAATCCTGAATAAAGTCTTCCTTACGATTTTAAATGGTGTCAGCGTAATTTTTTCTTTAACAGTATTCATACAGAAAGTATACAAATCGTAAGTGCACAACTCCAGGCGTTACCATGAACTGAAGCCCTGCATTTGTAACCACCCACCAGGAGTGCACAGACAGTGGGGAAAAAGACGTGCCTGAGCGTTCACATATTCAGGCACAGATACAAAAGGCAGATCATTTAGTACAGAGCCTATGATAAGACACCACCACTTCCTACCCCTCTGGGGAAGGCGTTCTTTAATAGAGAAATTACTCCACAACAAAACCTACTTATCCTCCAGAAACTTGAATTATAATTTCAATACAGAAAATTTTAGGCTTGTAAACTATTTCTCTGTTTCTCAACATTAATTTGAAGAGCACTATGTTATCTTCAAAAATGAAAAAGGAATAGAAATATTGACAATTTATAGTCACAAATCGTAGATGCTTCAAAAATTTTAAATTTTCTTTCATATAGCAAATACATAAAAAGATGTTAAAATATTTTACATAAAATTGTTACTATGATTATGAGTTTGTTTTTAACATGGAATGGAAAGCAACCAAAATCTCAGATAAAATATAACCTTTGAGCCCATTAAAGTATTTACATTAATATACAGGCATATGGAATACATGCTTATCAGGGCTCCCAAAATATTTCTAAAGACTTAGGAACACAATGTGGCTGGCTTACCAATTAGGCCAACTGATTTCAAAACAGAACTTTTCCATTATTCATTATGTAAAGAGGACATGAGCAAAGTGTTAAGTGAGTGTCTACTTCACCTGTGGCCATCAGCTCCTGACAATGCACACTGGCAGCTTTGTAGTCATGGAAACGAAGGGCCTGCTCTACTAGAAGGATTAGAACCTGTCCGCGTCTTTCCTCTGGATCTTCCCCTGTAAACACATGCAAGTTACTTAGTGATTCGGGCAACCATCAATTGACAGAAGAGGTCCTTAACAAATCTTTCCAATTAATTCAAAAATAAAAAATAGAGAGTAGATTGATTTTTAAAAAATTATACAACAGCACCTTAGACTTCCCAATCTATTTATTAATCATGGAATTGGCTTTCAGTTTCCTAAGTGATCAATGATTAGTATCAGCCCCAGACCAGCCATTCCGACCTAAGTGGGTAGAAGAAATAGGTACTTTCAACATTTTTCCTATTTTTTTTTAAATATTTTACCCTTTGAATGTTCTAATTATAATTAATAAATGACAAATATGAGGGGGAAAAACTTAAATGCAAAGTAAAACGGACTTAAATTTTATAGTTCCACTGTGATAAAGTTAATTCATCTGTCAGGCTGCCCCAGAGGTCCAACCCACATCACAAATCTAAACTGAAGTCAGCCGACACTTAGGGAGGCACCAGCAAAGAAACTGAACATACACCAATCACAATCCTCCCGCTCACCTTAGGGAGCTCACCTTCCCCTAGAAAACAGGGCCTGCTCACCCCAACCCCCCAGCCAATCACGCCCTGTTTCCCTGGCTCCTACACTAACATTCTTTAAACTCACTCTAGCCCCAAATCCAGGAGCAAGAGTTCCACTGCCCGTGAGGCACTGCACCCCACCAATCCATGAATTATCTCCCCTTGAATAGAGGACATCAAACTCATTATGAAACAGTTTCAGTTTTGTCATTACAACTGACAGCACTAATCTTTTATTTATCAAGTGAGCACGTAGACTCTAAGCATATATGCCAAAATTCAGCTTAACCCAAAGATCTTAAATTATTTTCCCAAGAATGCTCTACAAGTCTGCTTAGATGTCACTTCCTTCTCTGGCATCTCCAGACTCTCTTCACTTACAAGGTGCCCCTCCTACATGTTCCTGTACTTGCCATTCTCTGAATACCAATTCACTGGAATTATCTTTTTAATAATCTACACCCTCTATCAGAACTTAAGCTCTTAGAGGACAGCAGATGCTTCCTTGTTGAAGTCTCAGTACCTAGCACCAAGTCTTGCACACAATAGGGCAGAAATATGTATCCTCAATGAAACTGGCATAGATTCAATTCAGAATGTAATTTTCAACTACAAGACAATTCAAACCTACAACACCAATACTATTGGTATATCTGAACCAAAAGGAAAAAAGTAAAAACTCTTTTATATTTTAATGAGGTACTGGAAACTTAAAATTACTTTCAATATTCCCAAGGGGAATATTTGTATTTTCTGGAAGAAAAAGTAAACATAACATAGAAAAAGTTAAATGAAACTTTTAAAATATGTCTCCCATTCATCTTCTTTCGTGTTTTAATGGTTTGAATAGGATCCAAAGTAAAGACTGGCCCAAGCTACCCTAAAAGGATTCTTTAAAAGAGAGATCTTATAGCACTAAATTCATATTATTATTAGAAGAACACACTCATGTTTTAGTAACAGTAACATGTAATACTATAAATGGAATAATACGTAAAAGTTTCTCAATAATAAACGCACTTATCACAATTAGTATAAAACCTATTTCCTAGATAGTACTCTTGAAATGTTTGCATTTATTCAGAATATCTAAATCAAAAATGAAAAAGCCAGGTGTGATTTTTTTTTAAGCTGATAACTTGGGTAGGTTATAAAGGTATTTTGCAGACCTAACTGAAGCCTCCAATTGGCTAACTTAGCCTTGTAAGGGTCCACTGATTGCCATCATGTGACATCAAGAAAGGTAGAAACATAGGGTAAGAACGAAGGATTCGAAGTCAGAAACTTCTAAACTGTGAAATCTTCAATAAATTATTTAATTTCTTTCTTCCTGTTTCCTTTCCTCACATGCAAAATGAGATTCATATGTCTGCTACAAAGGACACAGTAAAAGGTAACTTAGATTAAGTAAAAAAGTATCAAATGAGAATTACTGTTGCTATTAATGTAAACTTTTATATGCAGATGGGTCAAATATGACCTTGAAGTCTATAGTTCAATTATTTAACTGCTTTTAATTCTATAAAGTTGTAATTTGAGCAGATGGTTAAAATGAGAAGTATAAGCAAAAATAGGTTTGAAAAGAATGGTATCTAGAAAAATACTACGAACAAAATGAAATTCACAGGGAGAGCAGCCAGGAGTACGGCCAGACCAGAAATCTATTAAAGAAAGTGATTCAGATGTTTAGCTTGAAGAAAATACTGACGGTGGCATGACAAGGCCTTGAGGATATGGAATAGAATTTAAACTGGCCACCAATTCTTTGATCCTCTTTCTAAAGGTGGAGTTTAATGCTTTTCCCTTTGTGGGGGTGGGTGCTGCCCAGTGATTACTTCTAACAAACAGAATAAGGTATAAAGGACAGTGTGCGACTTCAAGAGCAGGTCATGAAAGGCCGTACAGAGTCCTCCCTGCTCTCTCGCGGCAGCTGCTCTGGGAGAAACCCCAGGAGGTGCCGCATGGAGAGGACACTCAGAAGCTCTATGGAGAGGTCCGTGTGGCAGGGAGCTGAGGCCTCTGACCACCAGCCAGGGAGGAACGGAGGCCTCTTCCAACAGCCACGTAAGCCAGCTCAGAAGCAGATCACCCAGGCCCAGTCAAGATTTTAGGCAGAGTCTATAAACATTTCCCCGGAACTTGGGAGGGCCTGTGTGACTGCTTCTGTGAACAAGACATGATGGAAATGAAGCTCCCCAAATTCCAAGGCTAAATTATAGAAAAGGGCCATGAAGCTCTTCTTGGCTTCTCTTGGGATACTGGCTCTGGGAGACTTCAGCTACCATGTAAGACATCTGAGTGCTCGGAGGCCACCTTGAGGAAAGACTACATAGCAGAGAAAGTCCCAGCTACTCTACCCCCAGCTTTTTAAATCTTCTCAGCCCAGATGCCAGACATGTGAATAAAGCAGCCTTTACGATGAGCCCATCACTAGCCACTATATCTGACTGAAGTTTCATAAAAGACCCTAAACTGCCCGGCTAAGCCCAGTCAACCTCCAGAACCAGGACAGATAAAAAGCAATGACTGTGCTTATTTTAAGCCCCTAAGTTTGGGGGTGGTTTGTAAAGCAGCAATAAATAGACAGAACACTCTAGAAGCTTCAGATGCATGTCACCTGCCTTGTGATCCCTTTCTTAACACCACCCCACCCCCAGCAAAACATTAGGACTGCCTTTCTTCAACGTTTCAATTGTCTTTCTTTCTTCTGTAACAGTTGTTTACAGAAGCCATGTTCTACCATCACACCCTTCACTGCAGCATAATGCACTGCTTCCTCCGCCTCTAAGATTCTAAACTCCCAGAGGCCAGCAGGTGTGTAACAGAACTGTGAATCCAAAGTACCCTCAAGGTGACCTTACTTTATCCCTCTGCAGCCTCCATTTCCTCATCTGTGAAATGTGGCTAACAAGAGGCTGAAGGGTGCTGGCAACAAGAGGTTGAAGGGTGCCAGCACACGGTGGCCACTGACACGTATCAGCTATTATTATGTACGCTCAGGGGCTCACAGTACGAATACTATGTTGAGTGAAATGTAGATTTCACTTATTCTTTGATGATACCGTGCTGAAGGCGTAATATAGATTCCACATGGAAGTCTGAAATCGAGGTGGCCAAGTTGAAATGGTTCCAAATACTAGAACTAAAACAGCTGCAATGAAGAAAAGAGGTCGAACACCGTGTGTTCTATGTGCTCTGCAGACTGAAGAAGAACGTTCATTCCGTTAAAAATACCGGTTTGCCAGGATCACTGATATTCCTACTTCTATGTCAAAGTCGCAAGGACAAAAATGGAAATTAAGCCTAGTCGTCAGGTACCTGGAAAATGCAGGCAGCATCCCTGACTGCTTCATCAGTGTCTATGCACTGGATCCTTACGAAATTCTTCCCTGATGCTCAGAGTGCTTCAAAGTTTACACAGTGCTTTTAGAGCATTAACTCATTTAGGTCTCTTATAACCTGGCAGGTGAAGCAAGGGGGTGTCATTCCTGTTTGACATCATTTAGCAAATGAATGGGACAGTCAAGACTGAAGCAGTCTTCTGACCCCACAACCTACTTCTCCCCAGCCATCCAAGACACGCCTGATGGACCAGTCAGTGTCAGCATCCTTCCAAGGCTGCTGCAAGTCCAGAGGTAAAGATGCTAATAGTATGCTTTCAGATAGGCTAGAAAAGGACAACTATACACTAAAATCTACTAAGACTACAGACCTTAGGAAGAGTTCTATATATTGAGATTTTAAAATATTAATAAACATTTCCACTAGTTATGCTAAATATATACATTTAAAAGTTCTAAATATAAACAAATAATCCTCTTTACCTTTTTTAAGCTAAAAATGGAATTTATTTCAACTTAAGTAAAAAAAGAAAAAATTCTGGGGATAGAAGTATCTTTAAGCAGGATTAGATCCAGAAACATGTAAGATATTATTGGGGAATTTTCTTTCTCTCTCTCAAATGAGTTTATTTTCAGAAAACTGATCAGGAAAGTGACTGCCAGAATCGCCAAGGTTGTATATGACTTTCATTTGGAAAGAAAGAGGCTCTGTCTTCCTGTGTTCAAATATCAACTAGCAGGAAAAATTCTGATTGGTTCTGCTTAAGTCACACTGTCATCCCTGAATTGGCTGGTGGACAGAATACTGTGGTCAACCACCGTGGCAAAGCATCTTGATTGGCAAGTCCAGTGGGGTCACATGGGCTGGGAGAGGGATGGTGTCCCAAAAGAAGATCCGCTCAGCAAACAGACAAACATGTCTAGTACAGATAACTAGTGTTTCAAGTCAGCAGGGGGTTAGTGTTTACTCTTTTAGTTGAAATGGGACGGTAAACGTCACAATATTGTGCTAGATCCATTTGAAAATCTTAAGCTGCACATTTAAAATCTGTTTAAGAAGATAAGGACACGCTTGAAGATGTCCATCAGATGGGATGCACAGAGGATGAGCCAAAAATACAAAAGAAAAGTATAAAGGGCTGGTGAGCAGAACAGCGTGAAACATGAAATGCGGAGTCAGAGAGACCTGCCCGGAAAGTCACAGTCTGCTGTTTAACTCTGCTGAGCAGGACACTCAACTTCTCAGACCTTCAATTTCCCTTGTAAAATGGAAAGGACACATCATCACCACCATTTAACAGAAGATGAAGTAAGCTAATACATGCGAAAACCCGATCAAATAGTAAATGCACACATTTTTCTAAGAAATGGTTTAGGTTCAAAAATATTACACCAAATTTGGACACTGAAGGTGAACCGGTAGGGCTGGTTTGCTCTACATTAAGTTTTCTGGTTATAAATTATAACCCTGACGACTGTTTCTGATCTCACAACCACTTCGTGGCACCCCAAATTAGCCTGTCCTCATTTAAAGAACAGAAGGTCCGAGCAGCTCAATACAGGTACACATTTTTATAACATTCCCATCTTTCTAGAAAAGATAAATCCTGCCCAAAAGCAGCTCTCCTGATGCGTATAAGCGTATATTCCAATGTTTTCCTAGGATGTCAAGAATAACACAGATCCCTTACTCTGCAGTTTAGCGTCCAAAACGTACCTGAGACCCTCAGCAACTCAGCAAGGCCCAGAAGCTTGGCAGACTGTCTGTAGCACGTGGGGGACTGGGAAATACACTCCTTGATGAGGCCGATCCGATCAGAGCACAATCGCACTGCAAGAGAAAGACATACTGAAGACCTGTGGCCACGGACAGAGCCCAGGGCATCGTGACCTTCCTGATTTAAGGCACTCAAACAAAATAAAACTATGTTAACCTCTAGGTCAATAATAATTAAGTAAAAGACACAATTTTAAAAAAAAAGTAAAGTTATTGTTGCTTCTGCATAAATGATGTACAACATGGATCTTTTCTTTTATCACCAAACCTCTGAAACACAGCAAATGAACTGAGATTCTGAAGCTAGGAGAAGTGTCATCTTTTCAAGTTCCAAGTCAGATTAGGGAAAGCTCTAAAACCTCACCCACTTCCTGCTACACCAGTCCTCCCACCTTACCTTAACCCCCTGAAATCCATTCCACGTTCCAAATATCCACTGTCCACCTCCACCACGTCACCTCGTTCTGGAGGGCAGGAGTCCTCACTAGTCCAATTTATTAGCCTCTCTCCAAAAGCAGTCCCCATCTTCCCACCTAAGCTACACGTCAGGAAAATAAAGTACGTCTGATCACACCAACTCACACTATGGAGTAGTTAAGCACACAAAGGGGAAAAAAAAATGCCTCGAGTTAAAGAGTTTTATGTATATACTAGAAAGGAGTGGTATCTATTTATGATAGAGGTGTCAATCTTTGAGAAACACGTCACTACCTGGGAAGCTGGGACCCAATAAATGCAACAATTATCATGATAGCAGCTGACACTGGAAGAGTATGACCTGTATCCCAGGCGCTGTTGTATGCGCTTTACGTGAGTTAACCCAACAGGGCAGAACCCGAAAAGGCAGGTACTGTCATCCTCAGGGGAAGAAACTGAGGTGCAGAAGTTTAAGTACTTAGGCCAAAGTCACTGCAAGTGATGGGACCTGAATTAGATCCAGCTCCTTAAATGTTTTCCACACCCCCATTCCTTTATCCATTCCTAAATCCATGGCTACATTGCATACATCCTGTGTTCTCCCCAAACTACTTCTGGGTAGGTGGGAGGGGGCTCAGGGGTTGGGGACATGAAGGAGAAAGGGGGCAGCTTTTATTTGGAATGGGCTTTTTTTAGGGGGCGGGGTAAGTTTTTATTATGATTAAATTTCAAACTTACAGAAAGTTCACAAGAATGGTCCAAAGAACTCCTCTACAGTTTTTGCCAAGATTAACCAACTGTTAATAATTTCTCCATTCACACTTGCAATCATGCATGCCCTTCCTCCCTCCCGCTACACACGCATGTATATTCATAAATATATGTATCTACACACATCTATTTTTTTGAACCATTCAAGAGTAAGTTGCAAGTATTGTGTCTTTTTGCCCTAAATGCTTTAGCGTGTATTGGGCTATTTTAAGATGTCTATTTACGCAGCTCCAGGTACAGCACTCCCGCTGTGGCCTTTACTATGAAGTCAAAGGTAGATGTAGCCTTCAGTTACTTCACAATCATGACAGCCAACAGCTACATCCAAGCACAGCTTCTGAAGACTGTATTATTGTTCTCAGTACACACTGCAATTATTCATATCCCAAATACCCACCTCACTAACTTCGGGCTTGGCAATGGCACTTCTACAGGCAATGAAGTGTGAGTGGAAGTGACAAGCCCCTTCTGAGCAAAAGCTTAAGAGTCATCTCGGATTCCTCATCTCTTCCCTCTGCTGACAGAACGCCACGTTTAAACTTCTCATATCGCACTGAGATCTCTGAGGGTTTTTTTCTTTTCTGACTACAGAACAGTCTAACAAAAACTAACTGATACAATACACTTCAAGTTTTTCCATAACTTTTCTCAATCAAAAAATTGTTTTTTTCCCTCTACATCTGCTATTTTGTGCTTTCCTCCTAGGATATATTTTAAGATGTGTATCACTACTTCAATATTTCAGATTCAGTAACTATAAGAAAGGTACTTTCTACATATTTCTAATTTGATTTTCAAAACAATACCTGTCATAGATATTACTGTCCCTCTATATACGTAAAAACCTGGGTTTTCATAGACGCTTCAGTGGCCTTGTTTGATGAGCTCTTGTATTCTTCTTAGACAAACTCTAGGTTTAATGACTCTCCAATAAGTGATTTCCTTCCTGTTACCACTCTTTCTAGCTCAATAAAATTAAGGTGGAAAACTGAAAACACATATAGCTATGGACCATCATTTTCTCACTTCCTTTTAATGGAACACTCAAGTTTGGTTCTTTGTCTGCTTGTTGCCCTAAGTACAGTATACCACTAACACTTCAAGTTCATTAAATATATTTGGGGAGTAGGATTCTAACAGAATGTAACTGCCATGTTAAAACAAGCTTTTACTTTATCTCTCCCTTAAGCCTCTGGACAACCACTCAGTCGTTCCCTTTTACTCCTTACAATAGAACATGCTAAATTGTATTTCAAAATGTGATATCTTATGTAAATAAATTCAAGCTGTAGATGTTATCTTCCCATGAAGGGAAGAGGTCTCTGACTCCTAAAATTCCTTTTCAAAATGAAATGAATAAACATGAAAAGAAAATGCATGTATGAATCTTTTAATAACTGAGGGTCGCTCAATTCCCTCTGGATCTCACAAATATTTTTTAAAAACTTCTATAAAACAAACACACCCATACAGACATACCCATCTAAGACATAAGAAGCATTTATTGACCAGCAACCCACATGCCAAGCAGTCTCATCACGTTAGAAGGCGGGGACAGCACGTGTCCAGCAAACCACAGATGTAAAGTATCAATTTCAGCCACTCAGTAATGGCATCAGAGGCGCACAATATTTATTGTTACTCGCGATGTTGAAGCACAAATTAGACCACGTAGGTGAGGAAGGAGATAATATGCCTGGGCCAGTCACTTAACTGATGAGTTAGAACACAGGCCAGTCTCCTTCTCAAAGAAACTTTTACTTTCACGCCTCTTCATCAGTAGAGCACTGTCCACTGTTACAAATGCAGTTCTTGAGCCAGACTACCTAGGTTTGAATTCTAGCTTCACCTCTAGCTGTGGGACTGTAAGCAAGCTACTCAACTTTGATCTGGAGAACGAAAACAGTAACAGTCATTATCTCGTAGGCTATTTAAGAGAGTTAATAAACACATGCAAAGCATATTCAGAACATAACAATCACTCAATTATTATTATTATTATTACTAATATAGGCACAGAAATGCTTAAGTATTGGCCCCTGCAGTGTAAGGATTCTCAGTGTTTCAAGCTTTAACTTTCAGGACTAAGGACTATTTCATTATTATCTCCACCCGAGAAAGGTAAAGTTCAAAGACGTTAAATTACAACAGAGCACAGCTCAAAGTGCTGAATCAGAATTTAAACTCAGACGTGACACACGGGCATGAATGAGAAATGAAATGAAATGAGAATGAGAAAGCACGTAAGACCACTCTAAGTCTACATCCGTACGAGGACCCCCAAGTCTGAAAACAGCCGAAATGCCGCTGATGCTCGTAGCGCTCTTACAGTACCCCAGGCACTGCAAACATATGACTTCACCTTTGTAAGAAAGTCTATGAGATGCTTCTAACTATGCCCTTCTTGTAAATGAGAAAAGTTAAACACAAAGAAAGGTTAAGACACGTGTCCAGCCACCCAGCAACAAGTGGCAAAATGTACTCCAGGCTGGAAACCTGACTTACCCTATTGTAGGAAGAATACGGGAGACAACTGGAATATCCTCAATCGGCTCATTTGAATAGTAAGAATAATTTACACACACACAAACGCCCCAGTTATAGGGGAGAGCACACACGTGTACACATGGAAACTCATCACAGGAGACTCCTACACATGGAGCCATTTTTATATGATATTTCTGATCCTGTTTTCATTTAACTCATGAACGATAACATATCCGGTACCACTAGCCTTCACCTGATGAGAAACAGCAATTCCTGGAGTGTGGGCAAAGAAGGCTTCAAAAAAAAAAAAAAAAAAAAAAAAAAGCAAAGTGACAAAATGAACTATTG
Source organism: Camelus ferus (assembly GCF_009834535.1). Taxonomy (NCBI): domain Eukaryota; kingdom Metazoa; phylum Chordata; class Mammalia; order Artiodactyla; family Camelidae; genus Camelus; species Camelus ferus. Next base: position 9,981,334 of record NC_045710.1, read on the forward strand.
TACGCTGACTGCAACAAAAATACCTGGACCATAAATCTTTGAATACCAAGTTACTTTTTTGGCTGGTATTACTGATGGATACAAAAGTAGCATAAACCTGAATTATATCTGGCATAAACACAACCAACAGTATACAAAAGGAATATTCCGCCCCCACATCCACAAGGTTTTCTGACAGACATTCTAACAGGAAAACTCCAAATCAATATATCAAGCTGAAAAGCTGTCAAGACATGAAAGTAAAATCTTTCTCAAGACCGGCTGCAGATACTGAAACCCATCCGCTGATCTGCAAATACTGCTAATTGAGCACCACAGAATAATCAGAGCACAATGTAATTTTTAAAATTCAATAGCATTTGGGAAACTATGTTTTGTACTATCTCAATCTGCTTGGATAAATAACTAGCTAAAATAAGACTTGAAGCTATAATGGCTGGACCTAAAAAGTGATATAAGACAGACAAAAGTTTCATAGTTCTCTGGACTCTCTCAGGGCTGAAAACTTCAATTAAAAATATGTGTCTCAGGGGACATAGTTAATGATTTAAGGTATCTGAGAATAAATCAGTAACTCTAATGAGTCCTCACAGTTTTAAGAAGCTTTTAGCTCAAAAATTACATGCACAGTGCAACTGAATAAAATTTACTGGTGATTTACCAATCACCTTGAATGTACTTGTTTAAGATGCTGCAGGGTATTTATAATCGCATACAAATTATTTTCAAAAAGTGATATTCAAGGTAATAGTAATACTACCTATTACAAGTCTAATAAACTTGCGTGACAAACAGAAGTTTAATTTTTAGTAAAACTGCAATGGAAATCCACATGAAAACATGAGACTGTCTCTACTGGCTCATCTTCCCTAAGATCCATTTGATTCAAAGCACCACCGAAGACAAAGACACCAAGGAACCTGTATCAGGCTGCCATTGTCCAAAGGAACTAGAAGTTTTTAAAAAAAAGAGAGAGAGAGAGAGGCAATTCTGGTAAAAATTTATTAAAAACCAGAGAGATGGAAGGAACTCAGCTATACTTCCCCCACCCTCAATTCCAAATATGTCCAGAGTTAAGACTAAACATAAGAGATTGCATGGGAACCAGCCAGGCATGCCTCTGATAACCTAGCTGCCTACTTCATTTGAGGCACTGAGGTCAAGGGTTTGAAGCAACAGAAAACCTTCCACCCACTTATCAGGCAAGGATCTGGACACCAGGAGATGCACAGGGCCCTCTCCGCACAAAGTACAAAAGGACAAGTGACCGGGTAACATGGCACGCTTGTTTGGGGTGGAACTAGCCTAACTTCTACCTTTAGGTAAAAGGACATGAGCAATGTTAAGATACTGCTAGCAATTTAACTCTCAACAACAACTTCCTGTCATTCCCTCTTGTTAAAAATATATATATATAGATTAAATTAAGGAATATTACACAGTTAAGCATAAAAAGAAATAAACATTATCAGTTACAGCTACTTCTATATCTATGCAACTGAAACAAATAAATTGCAATTCAAAACTGATGTAAACCTGAAATGTTCATCCGTAATCCCCTATTTCTACTTTTATTTTTATCCAACAGCCTCACTGCTGTTACCAATATTGGGAAATGGGACAGAGGATGGGACCCGTTGCTAATGGATTATATGACCAAAAGTACTCTTTGGTTTAAAAACCTAAAAAGGAACAATAGTAAACGGATGCAAAATAAGTTAGGGCATGTGACACCTTAAGTAGAAAACTCACCTTGCAAAGGGAGAATCTTCACACCAAATTCTTCAAGACATCCCAGGGCTTGGATAAGATCGAGCTCTTCTTCAACAGCAGCGGGCCTGTCTGTTATCAGCTGTAAGCAGCACCTGGAGAAAAAATACGTTACTTTGCCTTTTTTAAAAATATGTTTAGCTAAGTTGCCTTTCCATATTCAATAACATGAGATCCAACACATATTTCTCAAAAACCTACTACATTGCAGGTAATATGCTAGAGGCTTTCTGATATCTTGTTTAATCCTCACAGCAAGCCTGAGACAGGCAAATACCACCATCGGCTTTTTCAGGAAGCCAAAAAAGAAAAAACCTGAAGCTCAGAGAGGTGAAGTGATTTGCTCAGGGTTACAGTGAGAGTACGCAATGGTATCGCAGCACAAAGCAAGGTACGGAAACTCTGTTTCATGCTCTCTTTACTGTTGACTCCAAAGATAATAATCATCTTACAAATAATAAAACAAAAAATAGATGGAATGCAGATAATGTCCTGTTAGTTCTCTAAGGAAAACAGAAATACCTTCATTCGGTCACAATTGTGCTCTCAGAGGGAAAAAGAATCACCTAAGAAACTGCGCAAGATTTTTCTGATTAAAAAAGCAGTTGGTGACACATTACTGAGATAAACACAGGAGAAAGTGATCTGATGATGTAAGAATTTGTGATACCTACAGAGTATTTAAAGCAAATTTTTTTAAATTCAGAGAAAATGTACTTTAATAAATATTTTAAGTTACGACAATCTTATTTTTCTGCCAGGTGCATGTAGAGTGTAACAATGGGGCATGAGACTAGAAAACACAGGATCAGGCCATGAAGACCTAACAAATGCTACTCATGGACCATCAGATGAGGATATCCAGGCCCCATCACCCACCTACATGACTGAGTTACAGACACAGGCCTAGCTTGCTCTTGCAAAATTTTAGAATTTACATCAGATGGGCACTAACATATACTACTATTGGTTCGAGTATGAACAGTATATAACCTACTTGTGGCATCTACCAAAATTCTAACTGTCCTTGCCTTTGAACCCAGAAATTCCAGTTCTAGGAATTTATACTACAGACAGGCTCTCATATGCCCAGACTTAATTGTGGATGTTCACTACCACCGTCTTTTCAAAATGAAAGAAAACAGACTCAATCAGGAACTAATTAAATAAATTCTATAAAAGTCAAATCATCAAAAAAGAATAAAACAAACCTATATGTACTCATGTGGAAAAACCTTCAACGTAGACTGTAAGTGAATAAAACAAGATATAGAAAAGATGTTGTACAAGTAGTAAGGATTTATCTGTGATTTAAGAAAGAAGAGGGTAACATTTAATAAGAGTCTGGAAGGATGATTTTAAAAACAGCTAAGGGAAAAGGGGCAACTAGAATGAGGAGAGAGACATTGTCAACATCTATCCTTCTGTATTTTTGAACATTTTATCTTGTGGGTGTATTGCTTCCTCAATTAAAAAAAAACTACTTAACAAATAATAATTTAATCAGTAAGAATGGATGGGGTATTTTCTAATTCAATAAAACTGTGAACAATTAAATACACCTGGGCTCAACGGTCACCGTTTGGTTCCATGTTACACACATATGACATTTTTTAAATTAAGGTGAATCACTGTGGGAGAAAAAGGAATGGAATGAAAGGGAAATACTGTAAGTATAGTTTTAAAAATGATCTCTGGGAACACCTGTCAAAAAGATTTAGGTCAAATATAGCTCCCAGTTTCTAAGGCTATTCTATTTGATATTTTCATCATCTGAAATAGAAATACTATCCCTTGGGAGAGAAGGAAAAAAAGTACTAACTATTTTAAACAACTTTGTCAAGTTCAATAACATCGTTTGAGAAAACATGATTCTTTCTGTGGTAAGATATCACTGGGGGAAAAAAGTTACCTTAAGTTTTGCTAGAGTTAAAACAACTACCAGTCCATTTGAGGGGAAAAATAAGATAGATCGTATATAATAAAAACTTGGCAACACAGTTAAACCACAGGGCAAACGTCCCTTATGCAAAAAAGCTCCTAAGAATCAACAGTAAAAAGAGGAACACCAAATTTCCTGTACACAGGCCAGGAGAGGAGCAGAATTCATGGTCCAGAAATTTCCACCTGGAGGACTTTTGAGCTTCATCGTGTAATGAATCAGGACTCCCGTCCCTACGCAGAGCGGAAGCCGTGGAAAGGATACAGACGTCGCTTAATGTGCTGAAATTTTCCAGAACCTGAATTTGCAGGCTATCACATGAATCTCTTCCAATAGGAGAAAAGTACAACCTTACAGATAATCAGCTAGAGTGACTGTGGGAAAGCAGGCTAGACAAAAAGGGTCACAAGAAAGTTAATGAAGATTCATGATGTAATTAAGGTTTCTTTCTATAGTCAAGCAGTAAGTGACTGTCCCTCACCCAGCAGAGTCAATCTGTACTTGCGACAGCGTATTCTGTAGAGTAGAGAATAAAGCCAACCGTGGAGGTTGTGTGTTGACTCCCCTCTCCCTCTCATGGAAGAATACAGACTTGCTCTACCTGGCCAGACCCATGCAGCTGTCTGAGAGGCTGGTAGAAGAATTGAAGTACTCTCTGCTGGCGGCCAAAACCAAGTCGATACTTTTCTCATAACTGACCCTACACTGGGTTTTTCCTTTTTGGGCTCCGCTAGCTGGTGGGTTTATTGAACAAGCACTGCCGTGCATCATCTGCCCAGCCAGGTGGATATTTTCAAGGCGACTGGAACACAGAAGGCTTTCTGTAAATATCTGGGGAAAGAGAAACTGGAATTAGTGCTTACTGAGGGAGGATTCGGTTCTCAGCACAATGGAGGCTCTGATATCCAAGTGAAATAAATTAAAATACATCCATCCTATAGGTAGAGGTCGCATAATATTGTGAATAAAAAAAAAACTCAATAAAAAAAATTCATCTTTTAGGGAGAAGAAATAATTTAACTGAACAAACCAATGCTAAACATAATACCTTAACAAGTTACAAAGAATACTTGAGAAAATAAAGTTTATTCTCATTAAAAATGAGATCCATTAGACATACTGTCCCAAACTCAACAGGGCCCACTCTGATTAACCTATTTATAACATTTCAATTTTTTAAAAGAAAATCTTTGAATATGGTACACATAATGACTACTTAAAGCACATGAAGTCGTTCTCACAAACTAAACACCCAAGCTACAAATGTTAAACTTAGTCATTAAAATTACAATATACCATAACAGTTTTTTTTCCCAACCAGCAAATTAAAACCTATTTAAATAAAACAAAAGCCACTGATGACAGGTATTCATGCAAATGTCCTATTACTCTATAAAGCAACTAACAGATCAAAGAACATAAAATTTATTCTACAACTGAGATTACTTACTTACTCCAGAAAGTCATAAAGAGATCCCTTTAAACCCATACTAATGACGTCAATATGTAATTAGTACAAGAACTTCCCCAAGGATGCTCTTTCCTATCAGGCCACTGTGAGATAAGCTTAGCATAGAAACAAAAGCAAGAGATGAAAAGATTTCACAGAGAAGTAAAAGTCTCCTTGTAATTAAGAAAACTACCCAACTTTCCTAGGACCTCCTTATTTTCATTTGTTTCTAGGCTTCTGGAGAAGGGATTTTTAGACAGGCCTTTACTAAAATGACTGATAAGGATAAAATTACTGATATCTACAAAGTATTCACTATAAGATACATATTGTGACAGAAAGCAAATTGTCAATAAGTAACCTTAATCACTTAGACTGACAGGTGAAAACAGTTTCCTCCAAGTGACCAAAATGACTTAGATATAACACTTTCTCTATTCTTTGGGTTTAGTAAGCCATAAAGAGTCAAAATAATTCAGTCACTCCAATATTTTAAAATTTTGCTAAAATAAACAATATAGATTTCTGCCCTACAGGCTACACAGAAGTCTTCAACTTTATCAAAATTGTGCCAATGAGATTTCAAACTGTTTTCCAAGGACAGCAAAACCTAATACGGCAGCCACAAGTCAGTAAGACAATACAGCATGACTGAAATGGCACTAAAACATTTTAAAATGTTTAAGTTTGCCAAATCTACATTATCTTCTTCTAGAACTGTTTCAAGACTGTTTTAATATGATTTCAAACGTTTTCTCAAAGGAGAGAGACAAATAGGCCAAAGTCATTAAAATATCAAAGCCTGGTACCAAGGTGCTAAAATGTAACACGAACAATGCAGCACATCGAGTTGTTACGACAGATTACACAGGAGCCAGTTCAAGTGTAATATACTTAGTGTCAATTTTTAAATCAGCATCAGGAAATACCAGGAAATAATGCTATTCCTACTTTAAAACACGATTTCAGGCATACTGATGACAGTAAGATTTTGGACCCCAGTGCATATAGATTATTTTCTCCTGTAACTGAATTTCAGGTTTTCAAAGGGTAAGTTACTGGCAGTTGTACGTGGTCTGAGATTGTAATCATCAAAATAAACTTTACACACATCAAGCATTTAAAAACTTGAAGTTCAAATATAAAATCATTCATTTCTCAAAAGCCTGTATTAGTGCTCTTTTGTTAAAATCAGCTTGAATTAAAATACCAATCAGTTTCACAGAGACCCATTTTATAACTCTCATTTTATCAGGGGTTGTGCTTTGCAATGTCAGAGCAGAGCAACACAAGAAAGCGTCTATGTAATTTTGGTCTGGCTTATCTGGCTTATCAAATGGGAGTCCTCTTTAAAACCGTATCTCATTAAAAATGGGTTAGCTGAATCATTTTTTCCACACAAACCATGAATGATTTGGTGGTAACACACATACCTTCCAAAGTAAGGATTAAATCCCCCTGGGTTACACTCCTAGTAGACTGACCATTCTTAAGTATCCTTTGTGTTCCAGACACTCTAATACGCATGGTATGGTGATGCCTACCTAGGAGCTCATGACCACGGGGAAGAAACACACATAGAAACAGACAAGTCACTGCATTTGAAAGCAAGGCTAAAATAAAGACAGGTTATATAAAAGGACAAATGAAGGCATCCTAGAGGGCATAATGAGTGAGCTGAATCCTAAAAATTATCAGCAATTTTCAAATTAAAAAAGAGGAACATATTCCAGGCAAAGGGAATGTGCACAAAGTCACAGAAACAGGAAACAGCATCGTCAGTGGAGGGACTCAAGGCAGACCTGGCACCACAGAAGCACAGGGTGGAGAATGCACAGGGTAGCTGCAATCTGCTGTGGCTTTCAACGTCATGCTAAGAAGGATGGATAGTTTCTGACTGTAGATATGGAAGAAGCAGTGCATTTTAAAAGGGGAAGTGTCACGAAAAGGTCTGTTTCAGAAGAATACTCTGTCAGCTTAAGAAAGAAAGAGATATGGAAGTAGGGAGACAAGTGTGGACAATACTGTAATTTATGAGATGAAGACAGGACAGATTAGAAAGAGTCAAGTACGATTTGGAGTTTTCCAGCTGAGAATTAACCCACTAAATAAATCTAAATAGATGGTGTTGAAATGGACAGAGAGAGAAGATAGGAAGTTAGGTATGAAAGCGCTCCAACTGTAAAGCACTACTCAATTACCAGCTATTATTCGATAACTCAGTACTGTTACTTAGAGTGAAGCTTACAGTCATCATCTTTGTGTCCAATAAACAAACTGTAACGACCAAAATTTCTAAATTAAAAGGAAATAATTTACATACGGAGAGTTACCTCATAGCAAGCGTCAGCATCTAGACACGTGTAAACATTCTGCTGCATAGTTAACATGTCTTGCAGCAACATTCTCCAGTGAGACTCACCGACAGGAGGCTGCCTGGGGAAAACAAAAGAGAAAAGAAAAAAGAAAGTAATTCATGAAACTTCTCTCTTCAATTGGCCAAAAGCAAAAAAATCAGTGCCACCATTCTGTACGCCAACACGGCTCCCAAATGGTCAATAGGAATGCATCTCACTTGAATCTCCAGGAAAACACTTTGATTAAAGATGGAGGGAAAGGCTGGGCAGCGACGCATCAACGCCAGAGATGCTCCAGAGCTGCTCTGTCCTAGGCTGCCTAGACGCAATGGAATAGCATTCAACAGTAACAAAAGGGAAACAAGCTGTGAGTTTCTCAGGTAAAATGAAGCACGGTTAGATAAAGCAGCTGTGACACAGCAGAAAAAGCACCTGGAGACAGGATAATCCGCTTCAGATCCCATCTTCATCGCTCTGCAGTCACCATCAGGGCATCTTCTTAACCTCAACCACACATGCAGACCCAGAAGGCAACCAGATGCCACACCTGGCTGAGTGAGGGCAGAAGTCACAGCAGCTCGCCCCCAGGGCAGCCTCGATAGTTGCTCTCAGTGGGAGCCCTTGCAGGGGTCCACAGGGCATCCAGCATCAGACGGAGTGCTGCAGGGGTTCTCTTCCGCCCAGGTGACAGTCCAGGGGCAACAACAGAGAGCCCTGCAGGGTAGCTGCCGTTCCTATCTGGCTTAGGAAGAAGCGCCATGCCCCACAAAAGCCAGTATCTTCTGTAACAATTTCACAGGCATGGCTTTCAGGGTCCCCTCAAGGACATGGCAGTGACCACACACAGGAAAACCCCAAGTACAAAGCATCTATCAGGTTTTCTAGCTCATTTACAGTTCTTTCAGGTCAGAAGCAATTTACCAATCAGGGATCAAGCAGTGAGGCCCACAATCAAATACCATTTCATGTCAGTATCCAGAGTTACAGAGTTAGAGAATTAATGGGTCGGGGTCTCCTGCAGCAGGGGAAAGGGTTTTGTCAACAATGTCACAGTCAGTCACGTATCAGCTGTGGGATTGTGAGGATTTAATAAGCCTGAATTTCAGTTTTCTCACTTAGAGCCCATTTGAGAGAGTGGTAAAGAATGGATGAGATTAACTTTGATAAAATACAGGCACTGAAGCAAGATTTTTCCTAAGTATAAAAACAAGCTCAATTACCTGTATGGATTTGAATAAATTTCTTAATTTCCTTTAACTTTAGATTCCCTTTTTGTATATTGTGAGGATTAATTTAAACTAGAATGTATGAAAAGACACTCCTCATATTTTTCTGGTATAAAACAGTATTCAATAAAAGTGAAGGAATGAATCTGAAAGTTACAAACAGATTTTGTTTGTTTTCCTGTAGTCACACACATAATCACTAAATATTGTCTAGCAGGAGGGAGAAAATGCTGTAATCCTCTCTACCTCTCTCCAAAGTTCATCTTTCTTGAATATATATGTGAAGTTTGGAACCATCACATGTTTATTTTCTAGTCTTGAAGTTCTACATAATCATGAATCTCATTGTTTGAAAAGGGTAGGTTTTGTTCTGTTTTGTGTGTGTCAAATACCAACTGGATGTCTCTTCTCCATACATCTTTTTCTTTCTTACGCATTAAGGGCAAATAGACTGTGTTTAACAGCATTGCTATGGAAAAAGTATGTATTGGGGGATCATTCCTGTAAAAACTCTAGTCTTCAGGAATTTTTTCACCTAAAATTTCTAATAACCATATGTTTCATTTGCTTACAGCATTTTATATTTGTTATGCAAGATGGGCAATTATTTCTGTTCCATATGCAAAAAAAGCTTAAGAGAACACATTTTTCCCCCAGCATACGAACATACAAAACAAACTGACATATTTGCAAGTCGTCCAGGATAATCCCTGATATGTCTCCACTAGTTAGACCATGCGAACTCCTTGGGTGGGCTTCAAAGACCTGAAGGGCTCTGTCAAATTTGAATCGCAGGCAGGTAAGCAGCAAAATGTTTGACGAAATGAGTGTTCATCTTGCACCAGCTTCATAAAATTAGACCTGGGCATTGTCTAGCTAAATTCAAGTTCTCCCAGCCCAGCTGTTCTGGAAGCCAGCAACACTGGGACAGATGGTATTAATGTTTTCTCACACATGGTTAGCTGTAAGTACAGGTTCTAATTAAAATAAATTATAAGACATTATTTCCAGTGGCCTTTTCAGAATATATTCAGTAAATAAGAACCAAAAGTAGAACTTGGAGGCACTATACAAGAGGTTTGCAAATTATCAGAGAAATACTTGAATACGAACATGAAGTATTAGTTACAGCTTTGGAATGGAGGTGGATTTTCCTGGGAAAAACAGTCTTGCACTCAAGGTGGTAAAACCTGATTTGTGACAGATTCAATGAAATCTGTCACCATTTAGAATATGCATAAGAATATTCTAAAGGTGCTGAAGGCCAAGCCATGGTAGTGTATATGAAATAATTAAGATTCATTTCAAGTTGGCTACTTTGAAAAAAGAGGCCATATTCTCTGATACAGTCATAGTAAGTAGAAAGTCACAAGCAGAAATTAACTTCAAGGACTGCAGAAGTATCTGAGGGATTCAATGGAGAGCCAGCAGGCAATGCAGCAGCAACAGCTGGAGAGCAGGTCCTAGAGGAGAGCCAATGTGATGGGAAATACTGACCATTCATTTATAGTTGTAAAGGAAGTTTAAGACTTACACTGTCAAACTTTCTAAATTATTCATTTAATAATTACTGAGAGAAGGCCACTGATATGTGAGGTTCCAAATTAGATGCGTGGTGACAGTAACACTTTCCCTAGATAAACTTATGATTTCTCAGGGAATATAAGGCATACAAATCACCAACTATAGTGAACTGTCAAAAGAGAGACAAGGAGAGAGTTTTAAGACTTATATAAATCTACTATAATTAATACAGTATGATTATTAAAGGAAAGACAGACAAATAGATATAGGACCCCAAAATAGGCCTCCGTTATATGGAAAATTGATTTTCAACAAAGATTCAAATGTACATGACTATTTATAGCACCTATATTTGTAAAAGCCAAAACTCAAAAGCAAATGTCCATCAACAAGTGAATAAACAAAATGAAACGAACCCATCAATGGAATAGTAGTCGGCAAACAAATGGAATAAACTTTTGATCCATGACACAGCATGGATGAATCACAAAATAACCATGCGGAGTGAAAGAAGCGAAACAAACTTGTGTGACTCCATTTACATAAAATTCTAGGAAATTCAAAGCAGTACACGGGTACAGAAAATAAATCACTGGCAGCCGGAGGAGCGGCTGGGCATGTGGTGAGGAGAAGCAGAAGGGGGGACGGGATTATAAATGAGTAAAAGAGAGTTTTTAGGGGTGATGGATATGTTCATTATCCTGAATGAGGTGATGGCTTCATGGGCATACACACATACCGTAACTTACCAGATACTTCTATACTTTCCATATGTGCAATTTATTGTTGGTCAACTATAACCCAAAGTTAAAAAAAAAAAAGAGCAGTACTTATTTTTAGTCATATACAATTATCAATTAATTTTGTTTATTACTTACTTCCGACCGGTGTGCCTGGTCAATCTAACCATCAGCTTGCGTGCCTCTTCTGAGCTAGACTGAGTATTTTTAACAAATGAAATTGGTTTCTCAAGTCCATGTTTCTCCAAAATCTCTGACACACTGTTAAGTGAATGAAGAATTTTTAAAGAAGTCTTGCTACCACACAAAAAACTCTAATAATTTTAAACATATAAGTAGCACTTAGATGTTAAGTATTAAAAAAAAAAGTAGCACATGAAATGACCCAATTTTATGTATTATATTAATTCTCAGCAAAAAAAAAAAAACCCTAATAGTTATGTATCAAATCTTATTACCCCTACTGACTTTTACTACAATATAAGGTAATACATTTTTTAAAGTCAATATATTTTTTAAAAAGCCTGGTATATCCTTATTTCAAAATCTTTTTTACAATTTTCCTGTACTATAAAAGCATCAAGTCAGCAAAACAAGCCAATCTATTATTGCAATACCCAGCTTTAACTCTTTAACAACCCTAGTGAGTATTTTATTACAGGCAAGGTTGCTAGAAGAGCAATAAGCAAAGAATTTTACAGTTGGAGAACCACAGAAACACCATAAGGCTCAATTTCCCTTAAGAATCCACCCATTCCATAAACAAACAAGATTCTTGTTCTCATATGAATCTTCTTGAGATATCCCATTCCATAATCATCAGCATTGTATATATACCTTGTCTCACACTTATGAACTAACCACCACTGGGCTTAAAAAGAAGCCAGACAGAATTCAGTAACTCTTCACAAAGATACGCTTCATGGGTCATGTCACCTGACAATATGTACAACTGAAACATTTACCAACTATTAATGGCTATGAGGTAGAACAGGAATAAAAAGTTTTCCTTTTAAGAGGTGAGTAAATCAAGCTGAACAGTGAAAGATTTCAGTATCATCCAGAAACCTATACGGTGTTACCACTTTCTTGAGGTATTAAGAGCATAATTTGACTATCAAAACACCCATGGTTATACCCAGGAGCATTCAGTGAAATAAATGATGTTTATTATGAAATAATAATGTTTATGAAATAAATGATGTTTATCATACTCTCTCTTTGACAAAGCTCTTTTTAACTTTATTAGGGAAACAAAGGTAGCCACGCAGATTTGTAAGAAATGAATCTATATTGACTTAATCCATTAAGCTTTGGTCAAACTATGCTTATTTTTCAGAGAGGCTTGGGGGAAGAGAGAGACACCTAATTAGTAGATTCCAAATCTTATACTTCACTATACACATTACCACTATCAAGTGATGTCATTGCCTATAATTTCTGTAATTATATATTGGAAGAACAAAATTTATTATTACTAAAATTTTATTTTTAATGCAAATGCTTAAAAATTACACAAAAGTACATTACGTAAACATGTAAAATAGAATACTGGTAAACAATATCAGACTGTCTGAACAGCAAATCAGAAGTTTTCAGTCTCCCAAAGGGACAGTTTAATGTTTCATTTTCACAGTAAAGAATATTGATAGAGTTACCAATATAATCCAGACATTCAGTCAAGTGTCCTGTACCCAAAAAAGGAAAGTTAAGGGTATAACAAACATTGTTTGCTGATATTGTAATAACTGCTGCAGGAACTAATATTTCTTATTTACCTACTATGTGTAAGGCACTTTAAATGCTTCATCTAATATTAATTCCACAATCTCATGAGCTAGATATTATAGATAAGAAAATCCTAGGCTCAGCTAATAAGTGACAACACCTAGATTTGAACACAGGTCTACTGGTCCTCAAAGTCCATGTCCTTATTGCTGCAGCACTCTGCTAAAATAAGCTGGTATTACTTCATTATTAAGAAAACTCCCCCCTAAGATAGTCAAACAAATATGAGGTCAAACTGGAAATGGCTACTGGGCGTATTTAAGGTAACATTTCTTGGGCAGACCCCCTTAATCAGCATAGAACCAACAGATTGTCATTTTTCTCACCTGAGAATGTGTTCCAGCTGGTCTACCATGTCATGCAGGGCTGTGGTTACCTCTGTTTTATGACTAAAGGATTAAGAAAAAAGAATTAAAATTAAGTTTTAGTAGTAGCTCTTTACCTAAAATACCAAACTCACTAAGTTAGAAAAAAAAAGTTTCCCTTTTACTTAATATATAACAATATTATGCTGACTAGGGAAAATTTCAGCCTTATCCTTTTCCCATCAATTTTTCACCTGATTTCTGTACCACTAATGACTACATGAAAAAAATGATTTCACACTGGGTTGCAAAATTAGTGACTTCTAGCATTCATTTCACAAAAAAAATAAAAATTTCCTTGGAAGGAAGAGAGAGACGGGGAAAAGAAGACAGGGACAGCAGAAAAATAAAGAGCAAAGAAAATGAGAAAACAGAGCATGAGGACTTCTTGTCTAAATACCTGATTTTGTAAATGAGAAAACGAATGACCAGAGAAGTTAAGTGACTCAGAAGAAGTCACAAAGGCTTAGAAACAGGTGCACTAAATGTTCATTCAGTGTTCTTTCATGTACTCTTACTAACTTCTCCAAATATCAAATTTATAATATGTACTACATGTTAGAAGAGAGATTAAAGGAATGATTGTTGTGTGACTTCAAAAGAGAAAATATAAATCTGATTTGCATATAACTAAATGATCCAAAAGAATGTTACATAAATTTCTATTTAAACATAAGCCCAGTTAAAAATTTTGTATATGCATTCCTCAAAAAATTAAAAATAGAACCACCACATGATTCGGCAATTCTACTTCTGGGGACATACCTGAAGAAAACAAAATCACTATGTCAAAGAGCTATCTGCACCCCATGTTCACTGCATCACTATTTATAATAGCCAAGACACAGACTCAATCTAAGTGTCCATCAAAGGATGAAGTGGATAAAGAAAATGTTGATAACTCACACAGACACACTCACAGACAGACACAGGAATAGTATTCAGCCATAAATAAGAAGGAAGTCTCACCATTTATGATAACATGGATGAACCTTGAGGGCTTTATGCTAAGTGAAATATGTCAGACAGAGAAAGACAAACACTCTATGATTTCACTTATATGCAGAATCTTAAAAAAAGAATCACAGAAAGAGAGATCAGATTTGTGGTAACCAGAAGTGGGAGGTGAGGAACTGAATGAAGGTGGTCAGAAGGCACAAACTTCCAGTTATAAGATAAATAAGTACTGGGATGTAATGTACAACATGAGGACTATAGTTAACACTTTTGTATGTTATATTTGAAAGCTGCTAGGAGAATAAATCCTAAAAGTTCTTATCAGAAGGAAAAAACACAAGGGTTTTTTTTTGTATCTGTAAGTGATGATGCTTTTTAACTAAACTTATTGTGCTAATCATTTCACAATGTATATAAGCCAAGTCATTGTTATAAACCTTAAACTTATACAGTGTTATATGTTAATTATATCTCAATACAATGGAAAGAAAAAACTAAGTTATGTATATTCATACATTACTACTTAAAAGTTTTACTCTAGGTAAGGGCCAAAAACAATTCATAGAAGAAATAAATATACTAGTCCACAAATGTGAAAAAATGCTTAATTAGAAACACAACTTCCCACAAAGAGGTATCACTAACTATCCACTTAAGGAACTACTTTTTTTTGTGGTGGCAGTGGCATTTTTGTGTTTTAATGGATAATTAATTATCAAGGTTGACAAAATTACAGTTACTTCCCATATACTGTTAGAAAAACAGAAGTTCACCCCTAGGCAACAGGTTTGCAAGATGATTTCATTCTCTTCTTTATTTTTTTTATATTCCCAAAAGTCTCTACAATGAACATTCAGGGAAGCAACATTTTCATTTTAACTGTTAGAGTAAAAAGACACAACCATAAAATCAATGTACTGTGGGTTCTTACCCGTATCCTCTTTGGGGCAGACATTCTAAGATGTCATAGCAAAGAGAGAGTTGGTCATTTCGTTCACAGTTATAGATGCAATCTAGTGCTACTGCCATCAGTTGGTCCTGATCAGGAATGATTTTTTGCTGCAACTAGAGAATATAAAGCATGCTGTACTAAACGTCAATGGATTTACAGTCAGTTTTTCCATATCCCAGTACTACTGTCAATAGAATATTAAATGGTGCAATTAATCAGCTGCAGAAACAAATCTTGGTTTTTCTTTAGCTTTCAGACTTTTGGGGTCTTTAATAATTCTAAATGAAATTGAATTTTAATTACAGAATAGCTAGAAAAGATAATTTGTGCCCAAAAGCTCTGCATCTGTTGAAAACAGAATCTTCAATTTATGACCCATTCAAGATAAAGCAGATAGAAGAAACAGTGAATTAAAAAGGAAAGTCATTAAAAAACATTTCTAACCCTAAAGCCAAATTTTATGTGTTTCAATCACAAAAAATATTTAAAATTCCTTAACTAATATTCAGAGATGTTCAAACCTGCTATTTTTCAGTATGCATTATACATTAGTCATTTAACTAAACAGCACTGACATCTTATTTGAAAGAAGTCACACTGTGATGTAATAACATGGATATCACAGAACATACTCCGTATTTCTGATGCAGAAAGGTGCTATGCTGGGTCACCTTCACCTTGCAAGCCACAGATTCCCATTCTTAAGAGTATTTTCTGAGATACAAAAGTAACAGATTTGAGCCTTGTTTTTCTCATCTATAAAACTGGGATATTAACATCTTCCTAATAGAATTGTTGTGAGGATGAAATAAATTAATACATGTAGAATGCTTGTATTATCACCATAAAACCTAAAATGGAAGTTTGAAACTATTTTCTTTAAGCCCTTTTCAACAACAAAATACGTTTAATTTCCATAATAAAGATCTACAACATTTTAGTGGAAACTCACAAAACAGATCGGAAAGTGATGGAGAGAAGCTGCCAAGAAAAGTCAGTTTCTTAGTAAAAAAAAAAAAAAAAAAATCACATCGGTGGATGAAAAGAAAAAAATGGACGGAAATAAACATTCAAGGTTACCAGGGAAGAAAGGTTTTCTAACATAGTGGGGTTAAAGGAGTTATATACATATATGTCTTCAAGGTATTAAAAAAAGAAATATATCATTAATTTAACAACAGCACTTGACAAAGAGTTAGTTATCCAAGGTCGCAAAATGACAAGCTGGTGAAATAGGGACAGACAGGGCACAATAAAAGTAAATATTAGTAAAAAATTAATGGAACTAGCTAACTTTTCCCATTTTCTTATTGTGTGCCAGGTACTATTTCTAAGCATTTTACATGCATTAATTCATAAACCCTCGAAACAACACTGTGAGGTCAGCACTGGTATCACTTATTTTACATAAAGGGACAATCAAGGCACCGGGACGACAAACAACTGGCTCGAGTCCCAGAGCTGGTCACGGTCAAGCCAGCACTGGATCGCGGGTGACTGGCTCTGGAGCTGAAGCTAAGCGTAGGCTCTCATCACCCTGGAGAAGAGCTTCACGTGCAGAGGAGGGCGAGAGACTGAGAAAAGTAGGGTAGTAAACAACTCATACATGGTGAGAGAGCATCTGGAGAAGATGAAAAAACTGAAACCAGTTTCAGCCAAGGAACAACTTGTGAAACCAGCTGAAAATGAAGCCAGAGTCCTTGATGTTTTCCTCCATCTTCCTGCCTCCTGTCTTTTCCTCCCTGAGACATCAATGTGTCGCTTGAGAGTTAAATGTTCCAGAGCCCACATTTGATCAGGTATGTTCAAAACCCTGGGTTGCAAACCCTTCAGCAGACCTTCACCTTGAAAGATCAAGAGTCATCTTTGCGCCTTCCACTCAAGCTCCTGGGTGGCCCGGTGCCGACCCACTTTCCTGGTCCTATGAACCTTCCCACTCAAAGTTTTAGTTCACTCAAGTTGAATTACTTGCCTTTATCTAAATATGCTATTAGTCTGATTACGTCTCCTTGTCTTATTCTACTCCTACCTGGAATGTCTTCTCCAGGCACTTGGTCTTAAAACCTTAGTCTCTAAAACCTACAAAATAAGAATCAACAGGATGCAGTATCGTCATACTACTCTCGTACATGAATCCTGTTTCCTCTCTGTTCTCCTTAGGAACCTTTTTCTCTGCTTCCGGTGCCACTCAGCATACCTTTCTTAATACAATCTACTGTGTACATGAATCATAAGGCTCACATTTAAGACCGTTTTCATTGTTGTCTTATTAGAGTCTCTACAAGATGTCTAAGTTTATATAGTGTAAGACACTTCTCTTTATTTCCATCATTCCTGTGCCTGTAACTCAGCAGTCATTATTAAACCATCACATTTGCTCTACCTCAAGTTAATGTAAGAGAGCCCACCTAGGACTTTCTAAGAAGACAGTAAGTTTTCCCCACCACGGGCAGCAAATTACCTCCCATATTGCAGAGCAAGCTAAAATGTAAGAAAGTCATAATTTTTTAAACAAAGTCTTAAAATTATGTACTTCTAGACAACAAGAAAAAGAACAATAGACGTCAAGATAGAATACCTGGAAAACCCTGGAGAATCAAGCAACAAAAAAAATCAGAGAAGTAGCTGAATACAAAATCAGTAACTTTCATGAACACAAACAATAAACAGAGGAAATGAGGGTAAAGAAAACTCAATTTGTAATATAAACAGAGAAAATCAAGTGCTTTGTAATAAATTAACAAGAAATGTGCAAAACCTCTATGAGGAAAAATTTTAAACACTCCTGAAAGACACTGAGAAAGATATGAGCAAACAGAATGATTTCCCCTATTCTTGAATAGAGTGACTTTAACACTATACTAAAATTCAGACAGAAACACAAATATACAAAAACAACTTTAAAAAAACTGGGGAAAAAAATACTACAGAGGATGACTACCCTTACCAGACTTTAAAAACACGTCATAAAATTCCTGGAGAGCAGGATCTTGAAGGATGGGTAGGTATTTGTTAAATGAGGAAAGGGGCCTGACCATCCCAAACAAATGAAATAGCCTAGAAGAACACAAAGAGGCATGAAAGAACCTGACAGGGCGAAGAGGTGAGGAGTTAGTGGGAGTGGACTAGTGCATTCATGGAGGGGAATGAGGCTGAAGACAGAGACTAGAAACAGATGGCAGAGAACCTTCCAAGCCACTCTGGAGAGCCCACCATTTCATGTCATGATCTATGGAGAATCTCTGGTGGCCTGCAGGCAATGGTAGGCCACCAGAGATTCTCCATAGATCATGAAATGATCAAAACTGTGCTGCGGAAAGATAACACGGAGAGAAATAGGTGGGACTGGAATAGAGGAGCCCAGCAACACGGTTGTTCTCTGCCCCGATGTTGACATATTTCAACAAAGGCAAATGGCTGTATGTTTTATTCAAAAGGCACATGCAAAATTGCCGAGTAAAAACAACAAAAAGCTGACTACATACAAAGGACTTACAAGACTCTGTAAGGAAGAAGAATCACAAACAAGATTACTGGAAAGAATCTGAAGTCATTTCCTTCTTCCTCATAAAACATTCATAGTCCATCCATCCTGCTTCTCACACAGGTTGCCATAAGCAACCCACCCTCGGTTCACAGTAAACCATGCCACGTTTAAACTCAGAATACTAAGTGGAAACTGCTTATGAGAAGATGGAGAACTCTAAACAGCCAACGAACAGAGAGATTTCCAACAGACAACCCTTTCAGAAACCAAAGAATGTGTGAGGTTAACTAAGCAATGTTTTCCTTCTTATCTTGATTATTCTGGTCCACAACCGTATAGCTTTGAGGACTTCAGATTGCTAACAAAGGCAGTACGAGAAGTACATTCAGTTAGAATTTAGGACTGGGAGGGGCCTTCAATGGCTCCTGCACGAACCCCAACCTAACACTTTAAATCTCACTACAAAGTCAGTGCTTCGAGTAATTACACCACCTGCTTGAGTCAATGAAAAGGGAGCCACTATCCCTTGAAACAGCATTGATTTGTGGCTAAATTAAGAGGTCACGGACATTGCAAAAGTAGGCTGCACATAACAAATGACTTACCTCCAGCAAATCTGAACAACTATTTAAACCCTATAGAAATATAGATAGATCAGTCTTAAGCACATAGAAGCATCATTAAGAATAATTACAAGAGTGCGGTGGGCATAACTCAGTGATGGAGCACGTGCTTAGCATGCACAAAGTACTGGGTTCAACTGCCAATACCTCTGTTAAAAACAGTAATAATAAATAAATAAATCAGTAATAGAAATATTTTTAAAAGAGTAATTACAGGATCTTATGAGATCTTAAAGATTTTAATAAATATTTTGAAGGCCCTCAATGGCAAAAACCTTTTCTTCTCCTATTGGGGTTATGGTAAAGCATATGGTTAAGAGCACAGCTAGGAAATTAGAAAATCTATATTTGAACCCAAGTTCCACTCCTCACTATGACCCTGGCCAATTGCCTGGCCACTCCATATCACGATTTTCCTTTTCTATTAATATTAATGTTATAAAAATATCTACCTCAGAGGATTGTTATAAGGATTAAATGATTTAATACTTGTAAAGCACCTGCCCTTAGTAAGAACTCAATACCTTACAACTATTAGTCTTTCTGATACTGCCTTTTCCATAATATAGTAGAGTGAACAGACTTTGGAGTAAATCAATAAGATAAACATAATCTTATGAATTTCCCAAAAATTTTTGGACTCAACTGCTGAAACATTTTTAAAGAATAAAATGACAACTATTTCTTTTTCTGTTTAAAGGGAAATTACTTGCAAAGCCTATTACTAAAAAATTGAGAAATAAAACCTGATTTTGTAGGGGAAAAAGTACAGAGATTTTTAAGAAGTTAAAGTTTCTACTTACATCAGGCTTGGAATGCTGAAATATCTTCAGGGGAAATTTCAAATCCGCTTTGGCTAAAGTTACTAAATACTCTTTTAAGAGCGCATTAGCCGCGCCGGGAGACTGCTTCTCACAACGATGCAGAAAGGGAACCATCCACTGGTAGGCGCTTGTCACATACTTGTCCTCAGAACACTGCAAGTGTAATTAACCAAAGCAAAACACACGTTAAACACCTGATAATAACAGACAGCAAGTTATAGAACTCAAAGATAATCAGACTCAGGTTAAACAATAAAAGCCCAATGCTTTCTAAAACAGATGCTCTGGTTCCCCCCTCACAAGAAGACAGAGGCGGCAGGAGAACCAGCCTCCGCCCGCGGCTGCCTGAGCCCCCAGCAGCAGGGCGCGGAGGCCCACCTCTTCATGCCACGGTCACTCTGGGGCCTCACGGCCTGAGCCCAGCTCTGGAAGACAGACACGCTGATGCTGCTACTACCAGTCGGTCATGAGGTCTTCCGGAGCACAGAGGGGCCCCATCCCACGGTGTACGCGTGTGCTTGTGTTAAAAGAATCAGAGAGGGAAAGAGAAAGACCGTAGGCCAACAGGAAGTGTGAAACAGAAAAGGGCAGAGAACAAGCATAAAGAAACTCTGGAAAGGAGCCACTTGAGGAAAGAGTCTCATCCATAAAATCCCAGACTCTCTCCCGTCCTTTTCCTCTTCTGTTTGTTCTACCCCCGCACGTCCATCTTCAAAAACTCCAAATGACACACATCATCTTGCTTATTATCCTTGAAACTCCACAGTCTCTTCTCTTAATTATCTCAGGAGAAACGCTTGAATCTCTTAAGCGGTGTCTTGCATGTAACAACTTAATTTTCATTGGGTGGATCTTGATGAAAAGAAATTAGCAAGAGAAAAGGAAGGTAGGGATAGAAGGAGAGAGAAAAGGGTGGTTGATAAGAGGAAAAAAAGATGTTGAGAGGGATGAGAAAAAAAGGAAATGAGAAAAAAGAATGGGAAAAGAACGAGCGAGAGCAGGTCCAGCCGCACCCCTTTCTCCAGCCCATTCAAACCAGGCGCCCAAGAGCAAAAGGCTCAAAAGAGCATCACTTGGCAGCCAGCACCTCCAAGGCCCAACGTTCTTGTCTCAGAGGTGGCCCTCTCTACTCAGCGGACTTAGTAGGAATCAGTTCCTAACTCTGAAGACTGTACTTTCTCCCCAGAAGCGACTCCTCCAAAAATCTAACAATGGCAGGGCAAATGCTCCTGTGTGTGCTCAACACTGGAGCCAAGATGCTTTCTTCACACAACCACCCAGCCAGCCCTCTGGACTCCAGTACTTTTTTTTTTTTTTTTAAGATATTGGAATATATATAAGTAGTTGGGAATTTTAACAGAAGGTTTAGAAACACCATTACTAGACTGAAAGCTAGTTTAGAAATATGCCTAGCTAGAAGGGAGGGGGAAAAAAAAAGTTACATCTGACGCGTATGAGTGAAGGGCAAAGAAGGTGTAAAAATAGCCAAATGGTTTTGGATGCCTTCAGTTATTTACTCATAATATTTGATATATTTTTTTTAAGTCTAGAAACCTTGACTAAGTTCTCTGGGTTGAAGAACACCACATCTTTGGCTTTCAGACATACATTAATCAGAGCACACAGGGAATGCCTAAAAAGAAAGTTAAAATAAAACCTACACTATTCATCAGCAATCTGAGTTTTTCAATGTCTTTCATCTGCTGGAGTTCTTTCAGGGTTAGGGTTAAATCACACCCAGCTTCATAAACCAATGCTTCCAGAGTAACCAAATTATCACAGAGAGCCAGCAAACCAGGGATATTCCGCTCCATTCCAAGCCGAATAAGCGACAACGCACAGTCAACCTAAAATGGAAAGGAGACAGTAAGTTTGAGTAATGCATTTTTCCCACATATTCTAAAGTAAAAGCCTCCAGTATAGAATCCAATTCTTGTAATCATTTTACATAAAAATCGCATTACCAATAACATACATTTTTTATTTAGTACAAAGACATTGGAGTTCTTTATCAAATACATCACACTGTCACAAAAGAATCAAATAAACAGCAAGAAATACTGAAAATAAAAACAAGAAAAAGACAATCAACTTAAATTCGTTAGAGCACTGCAGTTGAGAGAGCAGATTTACACATATTTCTATTAAATTCTCAAAACATTAACAATCAGGGGAAAAAAAAACATAGCTAGTGATAATGCCAAATTAACCCTGTTTTTACTATACCACTCTGCCCCAAAAAGAATGTTTTGCTTCCATATTCCTTTCAGTACCTATCCTTCCACAACAGCTCCCACATAGAAGACATTTAGTAAATACTTGTTGAATGACTAACTCTGGCAGACACTTTCTCTCTCAATTCAAATACTTAGACTTCTCTTAGACCAAAATAAGAACGATTTTCCTACAGATGCTCAGTAGACAGCAGTTTCACTCCTATCACTTGATCAGGCTTATGAAATTACATGTTTTTTCTTCAAAAATAAAGCCAAATAGTTTATTTCAAACAAATATACAATAAGATTTGACAAAAGAAGTATGAGCTAGACCCAACCAAGTCTCCTACAGGACCTTTCTGCCGTAGCATCATCTGGATTCAGCCTTTTCTTACAATGTATTTATCCAAAATATAAATATCCAGATAATAAGCTACATCCTGTGGTGTACGGCATAAAGAAACTAAAATTAAAGACAAAAAATTTAGTTGGGCTCTGACAAATCAGTCACTGTGATTTAATCACAGTTCCCTTCTAGGAAATGGCATATTCTGATTGATGGCAAAAATCATCTACTGTGGCCTTAACCTCCCCCTTACTTACTCCTTACCCCTAGAGTAACAATTACATATTAAAGACCGACTATGAACCGAATACCATTCTAAGTGTTAGGAATACAAAACTGAGGAAGATGGGATCTCTTCCTTCAAAGATGTCTCCATCTCGTAGGGAAACACAGTCTGGTAAATTAATGACCAAAATGGAGTTAGGATGACTGGGATGTCAAAGACGAGGGCATGGAGCCCGACCCGAGAGTGTCACACAATCCCCCAGAGGGGAGAACACTTAAAATGGGTTTTAAAGAATCGATGGGTATTAGGAAGTGAAGAAAGAAGAGGGGCAGGAGGACAGCATGGAAGGCAGAGATGTGACAGTACAGTTCGTTCCATAAACTGAAAAGCAGTGATGAAAAAGATGAAAAAAAAAGAAGTGATGAAAAACAAGGCCAGAGCAGCAGGGACAGGCCAGATCAAAAAGAATGTCACGTGCTGAGCTAAGGAATTCGCAGTTTATCCTGAAACGCAAGTATTACCAAAGGGTTTTCGACTGAGGCCTGCCATAAATAGACTTACACTTTGGAAAGAACACTCAAAGAAGTACTTACTGGACGACGACTGGAAATGGACCAGACTGAAAATAGGCAGACTCGTCGGCAGAGCTGCAAGTACCGGTGTTAGGAGACTCTCCATCTCCCAGTCATTCCACCCCCACCAGCCCCTGGCAATCACTCATCTTCTGTCTCTTGTTATTTGGTCTTTTCAAGTCACATAATTGGAGTCATACAATATGTAGCCTTTTCAGATTGGCTTCTTAAACTTAGTAATAGGCATTTGAGTTTCTGCCACATCTTTTCATGGCTTGACAGCTCATTTCTTTTTTAGAGCTGAGTGATATTCCACTGTGTGGATGCACCATTGTTTATTGATCCACTCGCCCACTAAAAGACATCTTGGTTTATCGGTGGTAACAAACGTACTACTCAAATGCAAGATGTTAGTAAGAGGGATAACTAATGGGTGGGCAGGGGGAAAAGTGAAGGGAGTATGTGGAAACTCTGGACTTCTTACTCCACTTTTCTATAAACCTAAAACTCTTCTAAAAAATCAAGTATTGATAAAATAAACAAGCAAAGAAGAACATAGGTAAGTGTAAAAAAAATGATTATTTTGCATTCCAGTGTGGCCATTTATCTCGTTGGTGCTATTTTTTAAAAACCTGAATGACTGAAATTTGAGTTAGAAAAATACTTACACACTGAAGTTGGTATTGGTAGAAAAACAGACATAGAGATCAATGAACCAGAATTGTAAGTCTAGAGATAAACCAACACATACATGAACAATTAATTTCTGATAAAGGAACAAATAACATAAAATGGAGAGAAGACAGTCTCTTCAATAAACGGTGCTGGGAAAACTGGACAGCCACATGCACAAGCACAGAACTAGACCACTATCTCATACCACACTCAACTCGAAATGGATTAAAGACTTGGATGTAAGACCTGAAACCACAAGACCCCTAGAAGAAAACACAGGCAGTATGCTCTTTGACATCAGTCTTAGCAACATCTTTCTGGATCTGTCTCCTCCAGGAGACAAGGGCAACAAAATCAAAAATAAACAAATGGGACTATAACAAACTAAAAAGCTTCTGTGCAGCAAAAGAAACCACTAGCAAATCAAAAAGACAAGCTACCATATTGGAGAAGATATTTGCTAATCATACATCTGATAAGGGAGTAATATCCAAAATGTATAAAGAACTCATGTAACTAAACAAAACAAACACATCTGATTAAAAAAATAGGCAGAGGAGCTGAACAGACATTTTTCCAAAGACATCAGATGGCAAACAGGCACATGAAATAATGTTCAACATCACTAATAATTAGGGAAATGCAAATCAAAACCACAATGAGCTATCACCTCATTCTCATTATAAAGGGTACCTTCAAAAAGGCAAGAAATAACAAATGTTGGTGAGGATGTGGAGATAAGGAAAGGAAACCCTCAAACACAATTTGTGGGAATGTAAATTGGTGCAGCTACCATGAAAGTGGGAGATTTCTCAAAAAATTAAAAATAGAACTACCATATCATCCAGCTGTTCGACTTCTGGGTATTTATCCAAAGAATATAAAAATACTAATTTGAAAAGATACATGATTACAATAGCCAAGATAGGGAAACAACCTAAGTGCCCATCGGTGAATAAATGGATAAAGAAAATGTATGTGTGTGTGTATACATACACATACACAATGGAACACTGACTTAGCTATAAAAAAAAAATGAAATCTTGGCATTTGCAACAACATGGATAGACCCTGAGGGTATTAGGCTTAGTCAGGTAAGTCAGACAAAGAAAGACAAATACCATGTGATTTCACTCAAATGCTTAATATAAAAAAATAAACAAACAAACAAGCAAAGCAAAGCAAACAAAACCAAACACATAGATACAGAGAACAGAGTAGGGGCTACCAGAGGGGAAACCGGGTGGCAGGAAAATTAAATGGGTTAAGGGGTCAAACTGTATGGTGACTGACAGAAACAAAGCCCTTGGTGTAGTTACACAGAAGCCAAAATACTGTTGTACACACAAAAAATAAAGTTTTTTAAATAAATAAATAAATAACCTGAATAAGAATTGAAATTTGGGTTACAAAATATTTAAACACTGAAAATTGAGGACTCATTACTTATGTTTTGAAATGCATGAGGCTCACTGCCCAGAATTTTTTACAGGGAAGTTTTTACAGAGAAATTTAAAAATTCTCAATCTTGCTCAAATGACAGACCTACCTAGAAATCAGGGGGTTTTTTAATGTATATATAACATACACACTCACCCTTTTCTCCTTACTCTCAAAAAGCTGTCTCTAAAAGTTCAGCTAAAACCCACAAATTGCTCAGACAAAACTAGCCCAAACAGGATCTTTTTCTTCATTGGCCAGAGACAATAGTAAACTACATGCGTTTGTAAACTCCTGTAAATCATATGACGCACTGGTCTTAAAAGACATTCAGATACATGGCATACAACCCACATTTGCCTGTACAAACTACAAAAATGCACCTCATCTACTCACTTGAGAGCTTTCTTCATCAATTACCAGGTGAGTTTCTCCTTTTAGCAAAGTCATAACGCCTTTGCCTAACGTGACTGATATGAACTGGTCATTTCCAGATACATGATATTGGTCTATGATTACAGTTCTCAATGGGAGCAGAACCGTCCACCAGGAGGCATTCTGGAAACCTGAGGAGGCATTTCGGTCCATCCCAAGTATTAGTGGAACTTACTGACGTTAAGTGAGAGGACAGCAGGAATGCTAGGCTAGACTTCCCACAACGTGCAGGGCAGTCCCACCCGACCACCTTGTCCTAATTCCTGCCTACCTTTTCAAACGTCCTGAAGAAACATGCTTCCATGAGTTGTTCACATCCCAGACAGTAATCTGTGGTGATTTACCCCAACAAGACAACATACCTCAATCTGTGTGCATCGTCAGCTATCTGGTTCACAGTATTTCTCACTGGCTTTGCTTCCTAGTGCAGTCATGACCAAGCATTTACATATTTATCCTACATGTTACAGTTATTATACTAATTTTTTTTTGGAAATTATTTCTGTAAATAAGATATGTCTATGATTTGCACATCAGGATAATAAGGAAGCATTACAAAATATTTCCTACAAAAAATACTATGGGTCTGAGAATTAAGAACCATTTTTTTAGATTAATTTATCTTGCTTTCAATCATTAAGATTTATGTATTTGACACAACATTGTAAAATGATTATAAATCAATAAAAAAGTTAAAAAAAAAAGATTAATGTAACTGTCCATTTTTATATGGACTCTGTAAGACAGATTACACAGAGACCTGGATTTTGTCTGGCTCTGCTCCCAAGTGTCCCTGAGCAAACTGTTCACTTTCTTTTCTGTGGACTTTAATTTATCTGTCTATAACAAAGAATTAAATAAGCCATATCTCCTCCAGACATTTTTATTCTGGTATCTTAAAATCCTACTAAACATTTTCAAATGTCCTTAGCCATCTTATGATTGAAAAGTCAATCATAAATATTCTTGGCCATTCACTCAAAATTTTGATCTGTAATATTACCATCAGCTCCAGCAAATAATTCATCTCCAATTCTGTGAATACTAAAAATAGGAATTAGATCAAGGAGAAATTCAAAAAGGCTATCAAATGGAGACACAGGGCCATGCCAGACACACTAAGTAGAAACTTAAACAAATGGGTTTATTCCTTCCTATAGTACAGCTGCTCATCAGACCCTCTGGACTCACCCTTCCTGTCAAGTGAAAAACTGTATGGTAGGACAGGAAGTCCAAAGCCAAGACTGCAAGTAGAATGAAAAAGTCATCCATTGGCCAGACCCTGAATGAGATTTCAAAGGGCATTCGGCCATTCTTTGCTCCAAATTGCCAACTTCTGTCCTCTAAGATGAGACAACTTTTGCTTACATTTGCAGAGAACTCAATTAGCATAATTTTTAATGCTCCTTCCTGTTTATTTTCTTTGCTATCATTGACTCTTGTGTAAAAACTAACCCCCTGAAAAACCTCAGGTACAGAAAAGGTAGGTAGCAGGTCCAGAGTCCCCAAGTCTACCAGTGGAAGAGTCAAGATTCGTATTTAAGTCTTCTAAGGTTCACAACCCTTGTCTCTCTCTCCCACATCCCCTCTCTGATAAAGCTGTCTCGCATCTCAGTAAAGGCACATGGGAACTGAGCGAAATTAGGCTTGGACTTAAGGAAAGCATTAGAAACAGAGCTTCAAACAGGGATCCTAGAAAGCAAGTAATAATCAACTGCATTAATGTAATTTAATGGGAGACTAATCAAGCATTTTTATGTTGATACAATCTTTTAAATTAAAATGGCATTAAGCCTATTAAGAACATATGGAAAATCTGGAAGAGTACATGCATATTTTGCAGCTTACATTTTAAAGAAAGACTTGGGAAACTTTTGTTGTATTTGTTTGCTCTTTAGGAATCAAAAAAAAAAGACACAATAGCTTCTGAGGAAATGAATAAATTATTAAAAGTACTAAGATATACTCATTTCATCCCTTGCAAACGATGTACATGATCGCTGGCACTGCTGTCAGCAGCCAGAACATGCACAGGATCCTGAGGGTCCGGCACAGCACCGCCAGCATCACGGAGCCACAGCTGGCAGTCTCCCCTCACCTGTCGAGCGTAGTGCTCGATTTCCTCCGCTCTGGCCTGATACCAGTCCGTCACCTTTCCCACTGCAAGCCGGCAGGTCCTGTACGGCAGTAACTCGGGCTGCGCAGCATACAGGAACTCACTTTCATCTGGAAGACTCGGCTCAACCACCTTTCTGCCGAGCACAAAAAGAACAGTTAGTAACTGACTGAGATGCTGGGGGAAAGTATAAATTTGTGAGAGAGGGAGACAGAGACAGAGCGACGGGGAGAGAGGAATTACTGAGACTGGCAGCACGTATGTATATGTGAGTGTGTGCGTGTGGATTGTCCTGTATGTATGTGCACACTTACAAGATAAATGGGACATTTTTTGGAGGCTTAATTTATTTTCCTATTAGTTTTCCCAACTTAAAAAAAAAACAGAATGAACAATAAATCAAAAAGAGTATGCCACAAATCAATCAAACAAGTATTAAATAAAACCAGAATCACCCTGGGAAGCGTTAACAAAATGCACGTGGCTGGGTGCCTGCCACATACCTACTAAATCACAATCACTTGTGATGGCCAGCCAGGCCTTGTTTAGTGGAAAAACACCCCCAGGTGATTCTGATTCAAATATAAATTAAGAAGCCTTGTTTTGCATGTTCATAATAATAAGAGGAAATATACCTTATTTATGTTGATAATATAACTTTAGTGGGCGTCAGCAACATAGTAGTGCACTGACATTTGCAAAATAAGAAACTAACAGCATCTAGAAGAATGTACAAAGGGAGCACATCACAGGGACCACATATTATGAGGAGCTTTTATGAGGATGGCCCTGGCCAATTGCCTTCACAGTTAAGGACTAAAGAAAAAAATTAAACTAGGATATTTCAGATAGAAATAGGGGGAAAGGCCATGTTCCATTAGGGACACTCAATCATCTAAAGCAAGTCAGTAGTGGATGACAAGTGGTATAATTGTTACTATTATAAGGCAATGGGCTTTGGAGTCAGAACTGAAGTGCAATTCCATCCCTGAAAGCTGGGAAACCTTGCATAAACTACTGAGTTAATACTAGTCTAAGATTTCATCTTATACATATAAAAATGGGAATAATCATCATGCAAGAATATCCAAAATAATATTAAAGCACAAAGAGAACACTGTTTGGCACAGAGCAGGTGCTTAGTTTTTATTTGCAGGTAGTACTTGCACTGGAATTATTAGCAGTTATAATATATGATCAGACCCAAAGCTCACAAATCTCCACGTGCCTTAGTCAGCCCACTGTGCTTACAGCTGGTGGTCCTTTACTTAACCAGTCTCACAGCTGTCATTAACATTCAGACCAGTGACTCTTTCCCCATCGCTGCCACACAACAGTCACATCCCTCCCCCTGAAATCTTCCCTTTAAAGCTACCCCATTTCAGGGGAAAAATACCCACAAGCCACTTTGAGTTCCTCTGAGAATTTTTTCAGACCTTATCTTATCCCCCTCTCAGCACTGGGTTTAACCACCTTCTCCTTCTAGAGACACGCTTGTCTCTCATCCAGCGTGCCACACTGTCAGGCCACACCGTCTCATCTTTCTGGTCGCTCCTTTTCAGTCATCTTTGCCAGAGCATCTTCCTTTAGCCAACCACTGAACACCAGCTCTTCCACAGACTCCGGCTGCCCCCTCTTCTCACTGAGCCCTCTCTAGGTCTCCCCTTCGACTCTACGATATAAATTACCACAGACATTATGACGACCACCATATTTTACCCCTACCCGAGGCTTCACTTCAAAGTTCCAAAATCTTCCTTCTATTTGCTCTTCGATGTTTTCTCAGGCATTACAAATGCAACAAGATCAAAACTGAATTCATGATATCCTCAGGTAATACAGTCATCTTTTTATAAACAGAAACCTGATCATATCATCCTTATGCCTACTTTTATAGCTCGTCATCTGCCTTAAAATATTCTCGCCTCATCCTGGTGCCAGTCTCACTTCTGCTCTGTACACTTCAACATGTCTTATCTTCAGTCCCCAAAGGGGACCTCGCCTTGAGCCTTCCAAATGTTCTCCCTTCTGCTGAGAACACTTCCTCCACTCACTTGCCAAACTCACCCTCCACTAGCTAAATGCTCTTCAGCCCTCACATCTCAGATTTCACACCACTTCCCTGGGAATATCTTCCTTGATCTCCACCGCGATTAAGTCTCCCTGTGAATGGTCCCAATGGTCCTGCCCTTCTCCATGACACTCATCACATTAGTCGCTTACAGCAGCAGCATCTTTCCTGCTAGATGACACACTTTACAAGCACAGGGATTACACGTTTTTCTTCCTTGGGTATTCTTGAATCCAACAGAAGACAGAATTAATCACAGTTGACCCTTGAACAACATGTGTTTGAACTGCATCCACTTACACGTGGGGTTTTCTCCCACAGTAAATACTGCAGTACTACACCATCTGTGGGTGTATGGGAACCACAAACACGGGGGGGAGGTCAATCACAAACTATAGGCACATTTTTGACTGTGCAGAGGGTCAGCACCCCTAAACCCCTGCGTTGTTCAAGGGTCAAGTGCAAACGAAAAAGCAACAAGATACCCCATAACCAAGCTCATGGAGACAGAGAACAGACTGGCAGTTGCCAGAGGTGGAAAGTGCGGGGTGGGAGAACTGGTTGGGTGGAAGCAAAAAGGTAATAAAATAAATGGATTAAAGAAAGATATGTCCTGAAAATTTGCATTCTCTTCAAAAGCACCTTTTCTTTTGTCAGATTTTTCCTGGCTTTTCATTGTTATAGTTTGAGGAGTTCCAGAACTGCAAGTTTTGCTTACAATTGAGCTTGCTGTGCTCGGTCTGAGAAGAAACCACCTTATTCCTTTCATTCACTTGTTAGAATCATAAAAAGGCACAGGCTAAGGAGAACTGGGCAGTATGAGACAAATGGAACAGTGCTACTCTGTCAAAAGCACCATCTTAAACTGAGAGAACTGTGGTCAAGTGTCACAGCACCTTTCCCTCCCACCATGTCCACTGGCATCAACCTCCTGCCCTTTTCCATTTATCTACTGCTTCAACTCTCATTACAACTGGGAAATGAGGACTCCTAGTTAAACACAGCTGATACATACCAGGCAGCAAGCTCCACTTTTTTCTGAAACTCCACTGCAATGACAGTGAAAGATTTTTCAAGGGGAGCAGAAATCAGGTAAATGCTCAAAGAGGAGTGGAGCACATGGAGTAAAAAGAAACTAAACCATTATCTTCCCTTGGAGCAAGTCCACAGAAAAGAGCCAGAACTAAAAAAATCAAGAAGCAGCTCAGCAGTGAAGTTATTCAGACTGGAGTAAATGCCAACAGAATCTTTTAAGAGAACTGAAAGTAGCTGCCCCCAGAGAGAGGATACGAGGAAGGAGAACAAAGGAGTCCAGGATTTGGCTTTTTCTCTTTTTTTTTTTCTTTTTTAAACAAGATTTGTAGAAAACTTTAAATCTTTAATTTGCAAATATATACACAATTTTAATAAAAAATTAAATTTAAAACATAATTTTTTTAAAAGAAAGTAACGGCAAAAACACAGTGGGATATCCAATTGCTATCACAATAAGACTCTTTGGAGTGAAACAGGTGACTACAAGTTACATATTCATTCACTCAGACATCAAAAATGAAGATACGAAATGAAGGGAAACTGCCAACACGAGTGCTAACATGGAGAGAGCTTCCAAATTTCACTTGTGGTGATTACAGAACTGGCCAGGGCTTTTATTTATCATTTATCAGACACAGAATTTTAAAAAATCCAAAAGCATAAGAAGACTCATAGCAAATGTAAAACCAGCCAGGAGTGTTTACCTGACTCCGAGGAGTGGCAGGCAGAGGGACTCAAATGCTCCTTAAATGGACTTACAGCCCCACACCCCCTGCCCACCCACTTCCACCGTACTGGATGCCTCCATGTTCTCAGGCTTTCCATGGTTAAATCTTTTAAAAGTGAAAATTAAAACTCAATCAAGAACAAAACTGCATGCAGACCATAATAACAACTATGAAAAATACACCTGTATGTGTCAAAGAGCAGAAGAGACTATCTCATAATGAAAAGAGTTGTTACATAAGGACCACTTTTAGAATAATCCCTTTGCAGCATTTAATAGTTTTCCATTAAAAAAGCTTTAACATACCTAGAGTCGGGTAAAGGTTTAAAAAAAATAAAAAATAAAAAAAACTTTATTCCAACTCTCAAGCAGGACTACCATCAAGTAAACAATCATCCACCCCACCTTCCAGGGCATTCCGTTCATCCACCCGACAAAGATATGAAGAGCCCTCCTGCTGGCCCGTTCTTACCTGCACTCCATCCCCTCACACCAGTCTTTATCTCGGTGTTTACGTTCGTGCCAAGGAATGATCATCAAGGAGTCATCGCTACAACTTAAAAAAAAAAAAAGAAAAGGGCATAAGCATTTAAAATACATGTTACCTCAGTGACTGGCTACACAAGGAACACGGTGCAAAAGTATGTAAATAACCTTAAATCTCCACGATTCCTGTTTACGGGACATGAAGTGGTACATGATACATATCGTATACAATATGTAAATGCAAAATACCAAATGGCTGATTTTTCTTTGATCATAACATGGTTCAAAAAGAAAACGAAAATTCAAAACAAAAAATGAGGCAAGAAACTAAAGGATGGTATGGGTTCATTCGTATATTCTAAAGTATTTATCAAAAGCCCGTGTTTCTGTTCTTAATGCCAACATAAATGGTCCCTTTCCCTCAAAAGCTTACACACTAACTTCCTGCGATCACAGAAATGTTCTACAACTGTGCCATCCGCTACAGAGACCACCGGCTGTATGCACTCTTACAAACCACACGAAATGTGACACTGATACTAAGAAAAGTTAATATTATTTAATTTTAATTAACTTTATTCAAAATTTAAATAGCCACATGTGGCTGGTGGTAGCCTAGACCTAGAGGACAGGTAACAGCAAGAGTGAAGAAATAATTTTGCAGGTTTAAAACTTCACTAACAAATGACAGAAGGAGAATCTAAGAGGCAAAAATAACTCCTGATTGGACGGAGTTAAGAATAAATTAAAAAAGGGAGAATGAGGTAAAGACAGCAGAGTAGCGCAAAGCAATGTGCTCCAAATAGAGGCCAAGGGAAACAGAAATGCATCTGCTTTTAACCAGCTATGCAGTCTTTGGCACATGAGTCTCAAAGTGAAGCACTTCAAACATTATCTCTAAGGTACCTTCAGCTCTAATGTTCCATAAATCCATAAAAACTCAACTGAAACATCCTGAATTAAGAATGAAGACAAAAATTCTAAAAACAAATTTCAACTGCCTTGCTTTTACAGTTCCATAAAGCATCTTATTTCATCTTTGAGTATCACAGTAGCATTCTCCTAAAATCTATCATAGCCCCAAGAAAAGGGCTGCGCTTTTGTGTATTAGGAGGTTATGTTTTGCACCTTCTTATCTTAGTAAGTTATAAAACATGCCTTGCACAAGAAATTACTTCAAGTGTTTGGAAATTATGTATGTGAAGAGATTAGTCTTCATGTAAAAGGTGGTAGGAGCCCACTGTGGGGTTACAAGGAACAGAGAAGCTAAAAGGGTCTGGAAATGAACAGGGTGGATTCATCAATCAACAGCATCCCCTTTGAAGTCATTATTATTGGTGCAAATTATTTGAAGTCAAAGTTCCCCATTAGGTATTCATAATAAGAAATTTATTATATACTATTTTTTAAAACAGTATTTTACCCACTTTTTAGCTACCATGTACTGTCCTAGCAAACTGTGTGCCAGGGGTACATTTTCGAAGGCCTGTTGAGTTCACATTTTTAAGTTTCAGAATCATATAGACAATTACTTAGAATGGATGCCACAATCACACTATTTCATTTGTCACCAAGTAGAAACCTATTTTATTTTCTTCCACCTCAGTAGCTAATATGTTATCACAGATCACTGAAAAGAAAAAAAGATACCATTTGGATACAGTGATGATAATAATGCTCACTCTTCCACCATAAGAATAAATTGTAGCAATGAATTGAGGGACAAGGGAAAAAAAATAACGTAGCCAACTATTACCACTTTTTCTAATTAAAGCAGACACTGGTTCCATAAGCCAAATCCAAAATGTTTTCCAAAAAATCTGAGAAAAATGCATCATAAGTTGAGATTTGTATTTTCTACACAAAGTACATACTAGATACAAGGGATATTACTAAAATGATTAGTCATGGTGTGGGACTCTCAGCAAAATAACATTTATTTGGTAGCTAAAGACTAGAAAATTGTAAAGCTGTGTCAAGCTTCAATGAACAGAAATGGGTAAGAAAACATCTATGTTTATCAAAACACCCATTAAAGACAAGTTCGGCTCTGGCTCAATCCAAAGAGGAGGCCTGAAGAGTCCTAGGTTAATGAAGTATTTTTGCTGCATTTTCAAAACACAGCACAACTCAATGTTTCTAAATGCGCTGATCACCACTGACATAATAAAAGTACTCATAGTAACACATGAGCGATGATCAGCAACAGCATGAGCTTCCATATTTACTGACCTCTCACTACAGATGAGGCAGGATGAAGGGCTTTTAATACACAATACCTAACTAGTCCTGCCTATCTAATAGGGGATATTACCTTCCTCATATTATAGTGAGAAAATCCAGGCCCAGGTTAGCTTGCCCCTCCTCATGGCCAATACAGGACAAAGCCAGGGATTTAAACACAACTCGACAGGTAGGATCCAAAGCTTACGCCTCTAGTTAGTAGATGGCCACCAGGTTAGACCTGCGCAGAACAGGCAGAAGGCCATGTGAGCCTTCTCAAATCTGAATTCAGGAAACGCAATATGGAACTTTTACGTGTGTATTTAAAGCATACATTAACTGAGATATAAAACCAACCTCAACACCAGTAGTTACTAGTACCAGTCTCACATAATTAAGGTACCAAATATGGCTTGATCTTAGGTCTGATCACCAACACTTAACATAAAAACAAAAAACAAAACACAAACAAAAAACTTTTAGCTCTTTCATTTTCTTCCAGAATGTTTCTACAAAGGAAATTACTTTAAAGCAAACTTGAGGAGTTTAAAATGTTTTCTATAAAAACATCACTTCTTTATCATGACTCAAATGATAGCTTTTAAGAAACAAATGGGACTTGTTCCCCAGTCAGAATGTAAATTCCTTAAGGGCAGAATTTTTGTTTCTTTGTCTTTTGCAACATCCTCAGTACCTAAAATAGTGCCTAACATTCAGCAGACTCTAAAATAATGTGCCAACTGAATGAGTTAACTGACAGCACAACAAAGGTTTTTTTTAAAGTGATCTCATGAATATCAAGAAATTTCAAAATTGGAATACAGCAGTAAAAGGGGACAGTTTGTAAATTTAAAAGAACAGATATGTCAAGGAGGTACACGGATATGGAATTTGTCGGTCTAAGAGAACAAGAATATTTTCCTAATATAGTTTATTATCCTGATGAAAGGGTAAACTGTACTGGGGATGGTACACATCTACAATCTAGATAATCTGACACGTAATGTTACGCTTAAGGGGGAAGAAAGATTTCAGAATATGTATTTCCCTAAATCTGACCATTCTTTACACTTCAAAGTAATTGATCATTCTTGTCATTACCTTTTTAAAAATCCCCAAATTTTAGCTACT
Source organism: Camelus ferus (assembly GCF_009834535.1). Lineage (NCBI taxonomy): Eukaryota > Metazoa > Chordata > Mammalia > Artiodactyla > Camelidae > Camelus > Camelus ferus. The sequence goes on from NC_045710.1 coordinate 10,017,038, forward strand.
TATTCTTTCATAAGGTAAACAGAATGATAGAATGCTTAATAAAATTCAGAGGAAAACTTTTACATTAATTGTGTTCACAACAAAAATATTAGTCATGTAAATTAATCACTAAAGGGGGTATGTGAAATTATGGTTCAAAAAAATCCCAGAAAATATAACTGCTTCTTCTAAAGAACCATAGAGAGTCTGGTTAGTTGCAAAGCTTATACTTTGAATCTAAAGTTCTATAAACACAAAACAACATTTATATATGCTTTATTTCATCTTTTTCTTCTATTTTTTTCACTTTGCTAGGGAAGACTTAAAATTTAAATGTATCATACCCACTAAAAAAAAGAGGCACATGGTAAACTTAAATTACCTCTTTACAAAATAATGGCTGCTTTTGCTAAATTTTAGGATTCATTATATTAGAACCCTGTTCATTGTTTTATTCCAAACAATAAACTTTGCTGGTGTCATTTAAAGGTAACATTTATCTGTCAGCAGGAAATGATTACAACAAGTTCTATTATGTTCAACTACTCTTTCACCAATTATTCCTTACACTAAAGAAAATGTTTTATTTCAAAGAAATTTTATCAAGAATAAACTTACAAAAAGTTCTTTTATTCGTGTTCTATGCCTTGGAACAAAAGGCTAAACAGACAGAGTACTACTGCTAATTGCCACCTTTCATGCACTGGTTTTAAGATGTGAAGTTATATTTATTTCTATTATTTAGCATAGAAGAAAATATTCTGGTTAAAAAAAAAGAACAAAAAATAATAATAATTTGGCCTACGTGTAGTACTACACATAGTTATTATCACTGAACAAGTCAAACTTGATCTGTAACTCAATGGGAAGCCAATTAAAAAGCTAGTTATACAAGGAGAAACTGACACTAATACAATAATACTAGGGGACTTTAACATCCTACTTCCATCAATGGACAGATCATTCATACAAGAAAAAGAAATAAAAGGCATCCAAAATGGAAGGGAAGAAGTAAAACTGCCACTATGTGCAGATGACATGATTCTGTATCTAGAAACTCTAAACTCTCTACCAAAAACCTATTAGAACTAATAAATGAATTCAGTAAAGTTGCAGGATACAAAATTAATATACAGAAAACTCTTCAATACACTAATAACGAACTATCAGAAAGAGAAAGCAAGAAAACAATCTTGTTTAAAATCATATTAAAAAGAATAAAATGCCTAGAAATAAAACTTGATCAAGGAAGTGAAAGACATGTACTCTGAAAACTATAAAACACTGATGAAGAAAATTGAAGATAATACAAAGAAATGGAAAGGTATTCCATGTTTATGTATTAGAAGACTTAATATTGTTAAAATGCCCATATTACCTAAAGCAATCTACAGATTTAATGCAATCCCTATCAAAATACCCATGACATATTTCACAAAAAAAGTCCTAAAATTGATATGGAACCACACAAGATCCCAAATAGTCAAAGCAATCTAGAAAAAGAACAAAGCTGGAGGCACCATGCTCCATGACTTCAGACTATACTACAAAGCCACAGTAATCAAAACAGTATGGCACTGGAGCAAACACACACCACACACACGCATCCATAGGCCAGAATAGAGAGCCCAGAAATAGGCCCATACACACATGGTCAATTAAACTTCAACAAAAGAGGCAAAGATACACAATAGGGAAGACAGTCTCTTCAATAAGTGGTGTTGGGAAAACTGGACAGCTACATGTAAAAGAATTAAATTAGAACATTTCCTCACACTATATACAAAGATAACTGCAAAACGAATTAAAGACCTAAATGTAAGAATGGAAACTATAAAACTCCTAAAAGAAAATATAGGCCAAACACTGAATGTTAAGTCACAACAAAATCTTTTTGGATTTGTCTCCTCAAAGGAAACAAAAGCAAAAATAAACAAGTGGGACCTAATTAAATTTAGAAGCTTTGCACAGGAAAGGAAACCACTGACAAAGCAAAAAGATAATCTACTGAATGGGAGCAAATATTTGCAAATGATATGATCACTAAGGGGTTAATATCCAAAATATATGAACAGCTCATACAACTCAATATCAAAAAAACAAACCCAATTTAAAAAATAGGCAGAGGACCTGAATATACATTTTTCCAAAGAAGACATACAAATGACGACCAGACAAATGAAAACATGCTCAATATTACTAATCAGAGAAATGCAAATCAAAATCACAGTAAGATACCACATCACTCATGTCAGAATAACTATCAACAGGACCACAAATAACAAATGCTGGTGAGGATGTGGAGGTAAGGGAACCCTTGTACACTGTCAGTACATATGTAAAATGGTGCAGCCACAGTGGAAAACAGTATAGAGATTCCTCAAAAAACTAAAAATAGAACTACTATATCAGCCAATAACTCCATTCCTGGATATATATCCGAAGAGAACGAAAACACTAATTCAAAAAGATTCATGCACCCCAGTGTTCACAGCAGCATTATTTACAATAGCCAAGACAATGCAAGTAACCTAAATGTCCATCAACAACTAAATTTACATAAATGCGTTATTTCACTTAACCCTTAAGAGAACTCAAAAGTTAAATATTATGATTACAAATGTGCAGGTAAGTAAATGATATGAGCCCAAAAATCATCACTGACTTATTGAATGAATGAATGAATGACCATTAGAAACAGGTTCACTTATACTCTCTTAATTCTAAAAGTAGAGCTCTCTAAAACAAGAAGAAAACTCTTAACAACTAGAAATATAAGATTCAGTTAAGATATAAATGAACAGTAAATGAACAATAATGAAAAATATAAAAGTCAATTTAAGAGGAAGACTACATAGCTAAGACTGTGCAGTGGACTCCTAGCACACTCACCTCTCTGCTACTGTAATCTGTACCCATGTCTCTCAGAGGAGCATTTTCTATCCTCAGTACCCGACTCACAGAAGGAGCTGAGCAAAATGATTCAATCAAGTAATGAATTAGCAAACTTCCTTAAGAAAGGAAGTTATTCTGTTACTCTAACTTTTTTTAAAACTCTTCAAAGAAAGAAAAATGTATACTCCAGAAACCAAGCTGTATAAGGCAGCAGGAAGAAAAATGTGGATATAAGATATGTAACAAGAAAAATAAAAAATACAGCACTTTAACCTCATCTAAATGGATAGAAAAGTAGTATGGGTTCACAGCATGCATATTTATAATGTTATCTTTAACTCTGTCAATCACTGTAGTGTTCATTAAAGGAAAAAGTCTGATGTTCTCTGATGTTTCCAGACCAAGCAGCTTACCAGACTTTATTCCATATTACAAAGCCCTGCATGTATTTCTGTTACTGTTGTCAGTGCACTGGATTACAATTATTTATTTGTGTCTTGCTCCTTTTCTAAACAATAGGCTCCTTCAAAGCTTCAGTCATTTTTATATTCTTCGTTCAACACCTGGCATCCATTTAAACCTCACTAAATATTTAGTGGATGGATGGATGAGGGACAGATGGAAGAATGGATAGATAAATACGAATAAATAAATGAAAAAACAAAAACTACCCCAAAACCAGACTGCAGGTGAGTCAGCCTGTGTGTGTGAGCGCGCATGAGCACAGAGATGTGGAATGTCCTAAGCTTTTAATAAACAAAGAGGCATCAAAGATTCTCTGCTTGGAGATTCTGCTGCCCAAGTCCACTGACAGCCTTTTCATCATGAGCTCTCTAAGTCTAAGCCAAATTACACTGCAGACTGACATACAATCACAACGGAAGAAATGAAAACTCCAGAAACCAAGAGGGAGAGGCTCTGGTGTCAATTCCACAGGGTGTGGTCGGGAAGACAGTGGAGTAGGTGTCTGTAGTGCAAGTTATTCTAACACATCACTATTACTGATAAGGCTCAAAGTTAAACTAGAGATCGTAGGAAGAGAAAGCAAGCAAAACATTGGAGAATTTGAAGGAAACTGGTCTCATTTTTTAATATAGTTTCTTAACTACATAATAAATACTTGTTCACAAAGTCAGAGACAGGAAGTGCAGAAAGTGGTGAGGGAATTGACCCTGGAATAAAAACAGACTCCATATTATCCACAAGGAAGAAACAATATCAAATAAATACCCCTATACCTGCATTGCTAATCCACTTTCTATAATTTTCAGATTAAGAAAACCCATATAGATTAACCTATTACAAATTCAGAAACCTATTGAGATCAACTGCACAGAGAGGCTGGCCTTAGAATATATACGGTAAGGTAGCTGGTGAAACTCACAGTGTGACTAAATAAACCAACAGAATCTGGGAAAGGACAAAGTATGCTGGATAACAACTCAGACAGGAACTCCACTAGTGAGATGAACAAACCTAAAAGTTTGGCATCTAATAAAAATACCAAGTATGTAAAAAAGCAAGAAATCATGGCCCATGACCAGGAGAATAATCTATTTCCAAGAAACACCAATAACATGATAAGGAAAGACAAAGAAAATTGAAAAGACCCAAAACTAACTCCTGGGAATGAAAAATTCAGCAGCTAAGAAGCAAAACAAAACAGAGTCATGAACAGCAGATACTGTGTGTCTGTGTCTGTAACACACTTTAAATATAAAGAACCAAAATGTCAGTTCAAATCCAGCATTAGAAAAGTAAGAGAGGCATTCAATTTAAGGAACATCAGAAATCTTCTCTCAGAGGCGGGGCAGGGAGGAGGGTACAGCTCAGTGGTAGAGCACTGTGCTTATTAGTATGCACAAGGTCCTGGGTTCAATCCCCAGGACCTCCATGAAGGGAAGGAAGGAAGGAAGCAAGCAAGCAAGCAAGCAAGCTAATTACCTCCCCCAACCCACCCCAAAATAAAAAAAAAATTTAATTAAAAAATAAGTTGTTAAAAAAGAAATCTATCTCTGTTGACAAGAAAAGTTCTTTATGCTCTTCTAGAGTTTAGGTAAAACAGTCCTTATAAACGCTTGATGTGTTTAACAGACAAAACTAACTCATCATGTGACAAGTCAGGGCAGTGGTTCTCCTGGGTGAGGTGATTAAAGAGGGTAAAAGAAGAAAGCACAGGGATGTTGGTTATGTCTGTTTCTGAATCTTCTTTACTTTATGATCATTCATCAAATTGCCCATTTATGACTTGTTCATTTTCCTGTATCTACAATTCAATAAAAAATGAAATTAAAAAGCTTAACTTCATTTAGAACAGTGCCCAAATTTTTTATTAATAATCTGGAATCTCAGGTACCTGATACCAGGGAAGGGCTACTGTCCCAGATAAGAAGTCAAAGCATTGTTGTCGTCAAGGAGGAATACTCCCTATTACAATTTTGCATTTTGTTTATCCATCAATCTTTTACAAGCCTACTTAATGCACCTGAAACTAAAATGTATCTATAATTCAACCTTCCTGTCAACATGTACCAAAAACTAATGCTGCTGCTAGTGCAATAGCCACATTCGCTATTAACACAACCACGGCTGTGTGCTGACTCCTGATTTTATGCTAGGAGCTGTGCTAGGTAACGCACCTCTTAGGTTACTTAATCACCGCAATACCTCTACAGTCTCCTCATTCCACACCTGACCAAACTAACATTCAGAGAAGCTAAGTGACTTCCCAGAAGTAACACAGCTAGCAAGTATCAGGACCAGGACAAACCCAAGTTTCTGACTGAAAGCCTTTGTTCTTCCTAGTGTATGACACTACCACTTCTCTACATCGAATATGTGTCAGTACCACGCACGTGATCCCAACATTTATACATATGATGGATTTTTTCACAGTTATTACGTATAGTATCTAAACGTTTTGAATTAAAAAATGGTACACACGGACGTCAAACCATTTCTTAAAATAACGTATATGTTTTGCCTGCAAAATACGAACGTGATGCTTAATAGACTTTCACTTACTACAAATACAACGTTTAAATAGGCTGGTCTGTATCAGGAATTGGAAAAAGTGTATCACAGTTATTTATATGTTAATTAAATATGTATGATAAAGAGATTCATGGCTGTTACAGCCAAGTATTCACATATTTAATGAAAACTTGACAGGAAAAGACATCCTGTGATCAAAAAGCATTACAGGGATTATTTCCCGAATAGTAATTCAACCATTTGGAAGATGTACATACAGTCTATTTAAAGATCCCATGTTCTGAAATGACTGGTCAAGGTATTTAAAGTTTGGGAAAAAATGAATAATGAGAGAAAAATCTCATCTCCATGACAACAGTATTATTTGGGATCACCAGGTAATGCTGAAATACTGACTCTAGTAACAGATTTTTAGGATAATGCATTAGTTTAAAAAAATTCCCTCTGAAAGATTTTTTAATTTCAAATAAAATCATAAACTTTGCATTATTCTGTATACCTTAAATTGATACAGTAACATATCAATTATATCACAATAAAACTAGAATAAAGAAATAAACTTTAGATGTATGTTAGATAATGTTTTGCCTATATTTACCTCTAGGAGGTTTATTGTATCTTGTCTTATGTTTAAGTCTTTGATCCATTTTGAGTTGATTTTTGTGTATGGTGTGAGGGAGTGTTCTAGCTTCATTGTTTTACATGCTGCTGTCCACGACACCATTTGCTGAAGAGACTGTCTTTATTCCATTGTATATTCTTGCCTCCTTTGTTGAAGATTAGTTGACCAAAAGTTTGTGGGTTCATTTCTCGGCTCTCTATTCTGTTCCATTGGTCTATATGTCTGTTTCTGTACCAATACCATGCTGTCTTGATGACTATAGCTCTATAGTATTGTCTGAAGTCTGGGAGAGTTATTTCTCCAGCCTCTTTCTTTCTCTTCAGTAATGCTTTGGCAATTCTAGGTCTTTGATGGTTCCATATAAATTTTATTATGATTTGTTCTAGTTCTGTGAAATATGTCCTGCCTAATTGGATAGGGATTGCATTAAATCTGTAGATTGCCTTGGGTAGTGTGACCATTTTAACAATATTGATTCTTCCAATCCAAGAGCATGGGATATCTTTCCATTTTTTAAAGTCTATTAAGCCACATTAAAAACATATATACTAAAATAATTAAGCACTTAAAATAATTTTTTAAAATATTTCCCTAATGTCTCTCAAATTTTTTGCCCTGAAAGTGGGATAATAATCCCTTTTTTGCTTATCTCATAAACATGCTATGAGAATTAAAAGTGAAACATAAAATTCATTTTTAAATTTTTTAAAGTTTCATTACCATGAACTGTTTCGTCAAATAAGAGGAAATAACTAATAAACCATTATACCTTAATTTCTTTAGTACATCTCAGAGCACCAAATAGATAAAAAATACCAACATACTTTCCAAGGCCCATAAAAATTATGATGAGATAATAATTTGTTTCCACCTTCGTAATCAATAAAGTTGCCCTAAATCCATTTTGCTTTTTAAATAAATAGAAAAACAAGAATTAATCAAGTCAAGATCTAAGAGCACACAGTGCCAGGAGACCTGCAAACTACCTCCCTGCCAGCCCCAGCCCCTGCTCCCAGACCAGTGAGCCTCGCAGGCCCTTCCTTCCTGATCCAACCACCAGGTTATTCCTGGATTCAGAAACTGCCAGCATATCCCATTTTGCCAAGTACTGTCTGTACGCCTCTTTCCACAGTCACCGCAGAGGGCCAACTACTTATTTCAAGCCTAGAATACAAACCAATTTATTGTTCTTTGCTCATAGCAGGTTCAGGAATAAACTGCACATGTGGGAATTGAATTTTCATTAGGTAACTAATCAACTTTACAATTTTAAAGGAAAAAAAACACTTTTATGTTTCCCTTGAGAATGTAAAAAGTGAATGCAATGCCTCAATCTTTCCATAATTATTTCATCATCCAGGCTATAGTTTATGTGATATTTCATTTCAACAACAAAAAAATTATGGTGGAAATACAATGCCCAATAAAAACTGCTTTTTAAACTTCTCAGGGAAGAAAAGAGAAATCTTTATGAACAGGACTGGGCTGCACAGAAACATGAGTAAAAAGAGATTTCTAACCGTTTACTGGAAAATCTCTGCACTAATTCATTTTCAACTAACAAATGAATTGGGAACATCTTTTGTACTGTGACTAAACAATATGATACAGGTGAGGACTAAGTAGGTGGGAAAACTTCAGGTTAAGTATTTATTCAGATGACTCTTTCCTACTCAAACTTCCCAACATCAAAAACATACCTAACCTTCAAGGCCTACAGCAAACTTTATTTCTTCCAAGAAGGCTTTCCTGATTTACTTTCTTCGTAACAGGAAGTAATCTCTTCCATCTCTAAAGCTATCTATAAGCCTCCTATTACACGTATTTTAATTTTATGGCAGTCTTATCTGTGCCTAACCTGTCTGATCTTTCCTAATAGATTCTAATTTATCTGTGGACAGGGAGCACATTTGACTCGTATTTTTACCCATGTATTTAAATCTAATACCTTTACATGGAACATAAGTATTACCTAAATTTTCATTGAAATAACACAATATTTTATATGATTCTTCTACTTTCTTTAAAAGTGTCCTTGCCCTTTAGTGAAAATTAAATAATATTGAGCAATTTAGAAATGGTTCATTTTTTAAATCAGTTTCATGTGTATTCATGATTATCAATTTCACTAAAGTTAAAATTCAAAAATCAACATTTGCTGGGCAAGAAACATTATTATGCTTCTTATGGGAGAAAAACTTCCAGAATATCCTTAAAACTACGAAACTAAGCCAACAGTAATTGATTCTGGTACCACCTTCTGTTGCCTTTCAAGAAAAAAAAAAAAGTCAACCAAACAATAATTTACCTTCTGAGTGAAAGCTGCCTAGAGCCTACTCTGACTTCAATTTAAAAAAGATAGTTCGAATTATTTCATCTCTTAAAAGGCCACAAACTAACATAAAATAGCAAAATGTCACTAATTTGTAACTGAAAATGTAGGAAAAAAGCTAACTCCTGTCTACCTTTCAGTTGTAAAGAATGAGAATAATGTCATCTGATCTTTCTAAAGGTAAATTCTTCATTAATGATTCAAGTTACAAGGTAAATTAATCTGACCTTAGTCAAATTTGTCCTGCTGAAATTTTTAATAAAATGCACACTGATGTTTTGCTTTTAAGACATAAATTTTATGTTGTAGTAATAACAGAAAAATCTCTATATTTGGCTATTCAAATCCAAAATTTAGAAAACAACGTACTAGAAGAGATATTAGAAACTGCCTTCATTTGGATGCCCTATTTATCATCAAAAGATGAAGAGGCTCCTCACAAGGACTCAGGCAGTGATGGTGATGCACCAGCCCACCCTGACCTAAACTCATCGCTCATTTTCATCCTTAACTTCAGCAAATACTTTTGAACATAGTTCCTCGTGCTATAGAGTATACATATCTTGTTGCTTATTGATTATATATATAGTAGTTAGTATCTGCAAATCTTGACCTCCCCATTTATCCTTATATTCAATATCTTGTAGTAACCTATAATGAAAAAGAAAATGAAAATGAATATGTGTATGTACACGTATGACTGAACCATCATGCTGTACACCAGAAATTGACACAACATTGTAAACTGACTATACTTCAAAAAAATATATATATGTATATGTGTGTGTATATGTGTGTGTGTGTGTATGTAAAACAACCTTAAAAAAAAGAAATACTTTTGCAGCATAAATAAAAACATGACCCACAGGTGGCCAGCTACTTTAAATCTTATTTAATTATAGTATTAATTTCACTAAGAGTATATCATGCCTTGAGGACATCATGCCAGTCACAAAAAGACCAATACTATACAGTCAAATTCATAGAAAACAGAAATTAGAAGAATGGCATTTGCCAGGGGCAGGGGTGAGGGGAAAATGGGGAGCTGTCATTTAACAGGTACAGAGTTTGTTTCACAAAATAAAAAGGGTTCTGGAAATTGGGTGCACAACAACTGTAAATGTACTTAACACTACTCAACTGTACAGTGAAAAATGGTTTAGATGTAAATTTTATGCTACATGTATTTTACAATTAAAAAATATGTTAAATAAAATTAAAAGTGTATCATGGCTAAATGGTCTTAACAGTCCCTATGCTTAACACAGAGCCAAAAATATACAAAGCCAGAACTATAATTTACGAATAGATTATAGACACAGATATATCCACTGTGAAGAGGACAGAACACAACCAGAATGTTACCTTGCTTGCAGTATGAAAAGTCAAAGGTTTCCTTTCCAGATTGTTTCAAAAAGAATGCTTTTGACTACATTTCATTTACTTTGCCAAATCAATCCTTGTGTTTTCCAAATACATAACTACCATTTATTCATCCAACAGTTATTAACCATCACTGCATTCATCACTATATTCACAGCACTTGATTACAAGATACACATTTGTCCCGTCATTTGAATAAAAAAAAAAAAAAACTTGCCACAGGATACTGGCAACCTCTGAAAACAAAACTATTCTCCAAACTGGTCATCGAAAGGCCTTCTAGTTTTGAGGGAGTAGCAAAGATTATCAATGAGGAGAAAAGGATGCAAAAAGGATGACATTTCCCTCTGGAAACTGGGAATGGGAAAACTCCTAGGAACCTGGATTTCTGTTGCACCATGTAGACAGCACCGAAGGGCTGAGGAAAGCAGGGATGATTTAGGGTTAGCAAGAGAATAAAACGTCAGGGACGATCACGAGTTAAAACACACACAGCACAAAGAGGTCCTAGGTCTGCTGGTCACAGGGAGGAGACTTCTGCCAGTTGGTCTGTCAACTTATCAGACTGTTTCTAAAGGAAGGTTTTTATGCTCTGGGGTAACAGCAGTTTCCAAATGAGACTAGGTATATACGGACATAAGATTAGACTGACCTCCTATGTTATCTAGTCAATTGGTGACTTAAAATTTTTCACTCTGCCACTTGTTATTTTTAGCCTTAATGATGTCACATAAATTACTATGAATTCAATTTTTTTAAAAAATTAATATGGAAATAAAGGTAGAGAATAATTCATACAATCACAAATTCTGAAAAGAAAATGGAAACATCTAAAACACATTTCCCTGGTTCACACAAGCACAGCCCATCTGCATATTACAGCAGGCTTTTCATAGTCAAGATTTCAATCATCAAACAGTCTAATTAAACTTAGATATTCACAAGCAAATAAACGGCCAAGTTACTATAGAAACGGCTTTTCAGGGATGATGAAAAGAATGAGGTGTTCTGGATATTCTATGTCCATCAGAGTTTTACCACTTATGCTATAAAGTATTTCAAATATTGCAATATCCCAAAATACGCTAAATATAATTCAATCGTTCCTTGCTGATTCTGGAGGCAATCCAGGAATGTAAATATTAGTATCAATTTTCATTGTGTACTGAATGTATGTGTCAAAAAACTTCATGAGTGACAGGTATTGAATGACAGAGTTTATTTCCATATATTAAAAGTAAATGAAGTCTAAATGCAGTGTGGCATCCTAGATCAGATACTAAAACAGAAAAAAATGTATTAGGAGAAAAACTGGGTAAATCCAAATAAATACACAGTTTAGTTAACAGCACTGTACAGTCTGTACTGCCAGGTTTTCAAAATGCAAATTTGTTCCAATGAGTTTATACATTAGGGAACAACTTCAGAATAACAAATTTTGCATTTTCTGATGTCCAGGTTCACCCATAAGAAACATCAGGTGAACACAGACAGCTGTGCTCAGCTGAACTAAGACACATCAGCCCACGTGCACGCAAACCCACTCCCCAAATATCTGGCAGTGACCTCGGCTCCCAGAAAGTGTCAGGAGCCACTTCAGTCCACGTCCGGGGTTACAACCTTCCCCCGGCATCCTCGGCACCCTCTTCCGCCACTTCCCAATAGCACACAGACTGCAAGGCCTCCCACACCCACTTCCACAAGCAGTCTTCTTCAGATCTTTTGCAAGGTAGTGTCATATTTTAGTACTTATGTGTTTCTTAGTTTAACACATGTAAAACTGTAACAGAAACTTTTGCTACGTCCCTAACTTTGTTCCACTAACCCTCTTCTCCCCAGTAAGTCCCGTGGTTCTCGCTGCGTGATTCTGCAGGGTGTAGTGATTCTTAGGAATCCATATGTCACGTCAGATGCAGAACTGACTATTCCAGCAGTAATCTCATGTTTTGGCAACTATTCTGTGATTGTGTAAGAAGGAAGGGAAGCTGGGTGAAGGGTATACAGGAACTTTCTGTATTTTCTTTGCAACTTTTCCGTAAGTATAAAAATATTCCAATAAGAAGTTTAAAACATTAATTAATACACGTATATAAGGCCAAAGACTCAGCATGGGCTTCTGCATTAATAATTCCTAAAGCATTAGTAGCAATTACTCGGTGCCAAGCACTGTTCCAGTGTTTTATATACGTGAACTCAGTCATTCTCACAATGCTATGAAGTAAGTGCTATAACCATCCCCATTTTATAGGTGAGAAGACTGAGGTGCAGTTAAGAACCGTGTTCAAGATCACAAACCTAAGCAACTTTGCTCTAGCCAGAGTCAATGCTCTTATTCCTCTGCTATACTATTTCTATAGACAGCTGTTTAAAATACAACATTTTAAACTAGATTCCTTCATCATTCTGGAAAGGTTTTACAATAAAACAAAAGCCATAACAAAAAATCTAAATCAACTTTCTAAAACATGCTATAAGCATCAAAAATAGTAAAAGTCAAAAAATACATTTCTTTCTTTTACCAAAAGAGAACTCTTGCCACAAATTATGAAAGCTAGCACAGACAGTAAGAAGCATCACCTTTGAATTTGAAAACAGTCAACCAGAATATCAAGTGTAAACGTTTTATAGTAATGACAAGCAAGGACAGGTAGCTAACAAAGCTGTATCACCTACAACAGTAAATGTAATTTCAAAGTTTTATAAAACTTGATCACATGTCAACAATGTCAAAGACACATGATGATTTAAGAATGACAATATAAAACACTAAAATAACACAAACCGAAGAAGTTTCCCAGCAATCATAATCATAAAATTTGACTCAATCAAAATGAGTTAATCAGACCGGTTAAATGCCCGGGAAAAACTCTCCCAATGGGATCTCAAAACAGAGTAAGTAAAAGATCAACTTGTTGGCATAACTTACTACTGCTTTTCAAAATACTGAATAGCTTGAAACCTAAAATGTAAAGCCAGCCCACCCTTCCATCCATTCAAAACAAGTTACTGAGTTACCACTCTGCCCTAACGTTCTCCCGGGCACTGAGGCTACGTTAGTGAACAAGACACAAAGTCCTTCTCCTGTGGATTTTACATTAATTCACGCATTCATTTGTTAATTCATTCAACAAGTATTTACTGAGTGCCTCTCATGTGCCAGGCAGGATTCAAAGTGCAGGGTTAGGTAGGGAAAGGAAGAAAACACATAAAAATCCCTGTGCTACAGGAGCTGACATTCTAAAAGGGCAAGCAGACAATAAACGAGTAAATAAGTAAAATCCAAACTAAGTTACTGATAAATGCTAAGACGAAAATAAAGCAGGGAAGGAGGATTTAAAGCCAGGAAAAAATTATAAAGAGAATGGCCAAGGAAGAGCAGATAAAGTGGAGAAGACACATGAATAACCACATAATATGTTAGGTTTAAGTGCTGCAAAGAAAAGAAAGTTCTGATAAGGGCAAAAGAGAGAGGAGGGCGCGGAGGCAATGCACAAAAGAAGGGTCGGGAAAGGCCTTTTTGAAGAGGGATCCTCTGGGTGGAGACTGACGGATGGAAGAGGCCCAGTCACGTGAAAAACCCGGGAGAAGGGCATGCCCGGCAGGGGACACCCCGACCTGGAAACACCCTCTGATGGCAGCAGGCCTGGCAGGTTCAGGGGACAGACACAGGCCTGTGTGGCCGAGAGGAGCGAGCAGGCGCTGGACAAAGTGTCCTTGCAGCAAGCTCCGGACAAGCCGGAACAACTACATGGCCGCTCCGCCTTCGGGAGCCGTACATTTCAAGGTGAGTGACTTGTTTCAAATCAATTCAACAGATAATTAAAGAGTCATTACTACTTGCAGAACACAAGCTGGGGGTGGAAGGGAAGATGAAGCAGGACGGGCTGCAGCTCTAGAGCCCTTTCACCTCCGCTCAGTGTGAATGCGCAGGCCTGCAGGCAGGGGTCCTGGGAGGGTGTAGAGCACATACGAGGGCTCCTGCTGAAGGGAACGCGTCCCGCTGGATCCGAAGCCCCGACCGCGGCACAGGCACACGGGAGGGCCTCGGTCATCGGGGAGCCGGTGAGCGCAGGACGGAGTTCAAGTCCCAAGCACTGTGTGTCCATCTGACCCAGCGCTTCCAAGTGGTCTGACAATGAATACCAAACACCCAAAGAAGAATACACTTCCTCAGAAACGAAGTAAGCCCTATAATGACATCCTATGGATCCGCATGTCCAGTAGAGTAAGACTTTGGGGTAAGACAGTGCAAGCTTCAACTCTGGGCTCAAACAGCAACTGAATCTTTAAGGCCATGGGGACCTTGGAAATACTAACCCAGGCGCCTCCCATGCTAACAGGCAAAGAGTATTCTGTTGCAACCCCTTCAAGACATCCTTTAATCTCTCTTCTGAACAGGCACAAATGGATCTAATTTACCCAGTTAGCAAGCATCTTTGGAGAACCCACCACACAAACACCACACTAGGCCCTGGGGACCCAAAACTCAGGAAGAGATGGTCTCTGCCTTTAAGAGTTAGTGCGTTTGAGGAGGTGGGTATAGCTCAGTGGTATAGTGAATGCCTAGCATGCATGAGGTCCTGGGTTCAATCCCCAGTACCTCCATTAAAAATAAATAAATAAACCTAATTATCTCCTCCACCAAAACAAAACAAAAAAATCTTTAAAAAAAAAAAAAAAGACTTTTTAAGGCTGGGAGTTTGTTAAAGAGAACGAGAAAGAGAAAGGCAGTAATAAAAATGACTGACGGTAACACAGTGTAAGAAGTGTTACCACAAGAATGAACAAGTTAGGAGAATACAGGAGAAGGAGGTTATGGGAGACCTCATTAAGAGGCCACGCCGGAAACATAATTGTGGTTTTGCTTTGCAGTCACATAAAATTATAAGGAGAAAGAGACATTACTATCGAAACTTATTGCTCCTTCTGACTCTAACTATAGCAAAAATATACTCAACGTGAAAGACTTTTCTTGACAAAGATTAGCAAAAAAAAAAAATCTGTATTTTCTAAATACGTTTAAAACGAATATAAGTTAAGGACTCATAAGGAATTAGAGTCTTTTCAAAGTCTGTCTAAGCAACATATCTAAGCAACACTGTCAGTTGCCAGGAGCTGGAGTTTGTAACGATTTCAATCAGAACTGTCTTAATCCGTCACTGCGTTTTATAGCTTACGTGCCAATTTCATACATATCAATTTACCTATTACTGAAAATATGCAGTATGAGTGAATAGGACAGGGAGTATCAACTCATTTTAAGATCGGATAACAAATTCAGAAAGGCTAAATCATGCAATTAATGACCAAGCCACGTTTACTCGTGGGCTAGTTCACTGGATGGGAGAGGTCTCACGACTGGGTATGTCCTTGCCTTCTGCTTCTGTGCAGGGCCTGAGAGAAGCAAGGTGTGCTCTGCACAGCTCTTCATGGCATTCAGGCCTGCAGCTGATGACCTGCCCAACTTTGAGCTACGCTCTAAGGCAAACAGAGCTGAGCCTTGAACAACAGAGAGGGAAAGGGTGCCAACCCTCCGAGCAGTTGAAAATCCACATATAACACGGTCAGTTCCTCTGTACATGCAGCTGCACATCCTCAGATCCAACCACCTAAGGACCATGTCACACTGTAGTATTTACTACTGAAAAAATCCATGCATAGGTGGAACTGCATAGCTTGAACACTTGCTGTTCAAGGGTCAACTGTATATTGTCTTTTCTTCATTCTCAAGAAGTGCGGTTCTGGTCCCTGGAAGCCAGATGGCTCCACTAGGACATAATGGTTTCCATTGTTCTTAGAGTCTGTGTCACATGTCACAACCCAATTATGAAACAGCCTTGAACTGAGAGAAGGAATGTTAGTCTAATAGGAAAGTGGTGCTTTGATTTCTCATTTGTTTTTGTGCCTCTGGAATTTCATAGGGAGAAAGGGTTCTTGAGAGAAGCAGGATTCAGACATTCCTGGGTGCCCTGGACCCACTACCTAACACTGTCAGAACTATACTTGAGCTTCTAAAAGATACAACTAATTCAAACAGATATTGTTATCCTAAAAATGGCTCTTAACCGTAAAACAGAACATACTGAGTACATAGCCATAAAATCAGGAGACTCTCCAAAAAAAGGAAAGTTCATGTTCCTTAAGTTAAGGTGATCCTGTTATGCCAGACACATTTTGGCTTCAGGACCACTTAAAAATAAGACAGAAATAATGTTATAATCAGAAAAAAAAATTAATAGATAACATTAAGATAATTTTTTTTAAATTTAAGGTGTTTAGCAGGAAACAAAAATTATTATTTAGAAAAAAGGTAAAATTCAGTGAACACAGTACATACCAAGCTTCAGGCAGCAAAACAGAATATTCGTGTGGAGAAGTGGTCTCCGGGAAGTTGGAGAGAAGTGCAAGGCGATGAGGAAGCAGGTCAGATCCATGGTAAGTGAACAGAATTTCTAGGGCTTGTACATTACTTTCCTGTGCGAAAGACAAGGGTGACTTTCTAATGTGAACCTTAGAAATAAGGGAGTGATTTTGTAGGACATTCAAAACCTTAAAATTAACTTTTTGTAGTTCTGGTATGAAGTACTTTGAAATACTGATTTTTCCAGGTCTGTATCACATTTCTCAATCTAATGTTATAAAAATTATTTTTAAAACTCAGAATGATGAATACAAATTTTTTTAATATGACTCTATTTTCTTTACATTTATTAATCTTACAACAAAACAAGGAAATGTGATGATCTACCCATGCAATAACATTAACTGCATGGCTCAGAGACTTAGTGTTAATAACCATAATTGTTTAATTTACAAAAGAGAAATTACCCGAGCGTAAGTTCTTGCTGAGAGAACAATATTCTGATTTCTGAACTTCTTAAAGAACTCAGCATCATATCTCTGTTCAGATGCATGAGGCACTCCGAGGATTTCCTGCGAGGAAACAGTGATTTAATGAAAAGGCTTTTAAATATGGGTGACAAGCAAATATTAAAAATCTTTACAACTCTGCTTACCTAAATAAATAATTCATGAATTAAACTATCAACTGTTAACTAAGGTACCACATCTGCATTCTTGCCTTTATTTGAAAATGGCTGTATTTATAAATGCTGTTAATGAAGAAGAAAATCCAGAAGTAAATGAAAAAGGCAATAAAATTAGTTACAGTAGGACAACCAAAATCTACCACCTGGTAAAAACAAATAAACAACAGTCATACGTGGCTGTGTTCTGTGAGCACCTGCCACATCTGTATGAGAATTTAAGATTAACTTGACTGCTGTTAGAGTGATCTGTGTAAACTGCAGATTGAATCATTCCTCCCTTAAAGAAGTATTTATCAAGTGTCTATCATGTACTAGGCGCACACTGTGATCGGCAGCAACGATACAATGCATAATACAGGTTTCCTGCTCTCCAAGTAGTTCAAAACCTAGTAGGGAAAACCAACAAGCAATCGGAGCAGGTAAAGGGAAACACAAAGGAAGGGAGCTACAGCTAGTCCTGGGAGGACAGGGACAGGCCCCAGAAGTGGCATCAAAGCTGAAACATAAGGACAAACAGGAGTTAGCCAAGGGCACGGCAAGTGTAGGTCTCCCCACTGCAATGGATGACTTTGGGCTCACGTGTCGTGTTTCACACTGAACCCCAGACACCCAGCATGCTGCCTTCCACATAATAAATAACCAATAAATATTAGCTAGCTACATTAACTTACTAAGATAGGAAAGAAGGAAGAAAGAGGATGTTCAGAGGAAGTGAGAGAGGAGGGTGGAGAGAGTTCACTTATGCAAACATGTTGAGTTTGGGACTACAGCGCATCTAAAAGAAACTCCTGATCCCCAGGTCAGGAGTTCTGGAGTAAGGCATCAGTTGGCTATGTGATGTAAGTTATCAACACAGAAGTGAGTATGATTTCAAGGGAGACTAAAGAGAATGAGATGAAAGGAGCCTGAGGAATAACATCATTAAAAGGATGAGCAAGGACAAGGAAATCTGCATCGGAAAAGTAGAGAAGCAGGAAGAGGAGGAACAAGAACGAAGAAGTGAATGCACAGGCGTGGAAATTAAAGGAAGAAAATACTTCAAAAATGTTCGTGGTTCCTCAACTCCTCATCCACAACAATCATTTCCTTTATTTCACCTCAGTTAACACATTCCAGGACCCTAGCCTGGATCTCTATCATCACCAAGAAGACACTCTCCAGGACAACTCAAACGTCAAGCACAAGACCTGCGAACAGCTGCCCCTCTTCTTCCCGCTCACCTGGTTTGTCAACAAATCCTCAACCTCGCTGAGACATCCAATCCACTCACCCTACTTCTTTTCTCACCTTCTAGCGCCCCTCAAAATCTTTCATCCCTTCTAACCAGCTTAAAGTCACTTGGTCCATCATCATAGAGAGACTTCTGAAATCCCTGGCTGCCTTCCCTTGATCACCCTTACCTGGCAACACTTCATATCTAGTCAAACTCAACTCTGAACCCTGAATACAAGTTACTAGAAGTCACTGGAGAAATATCACAGAACCAAGCTGACAGTTCTCAACCAATTTCCAAATCTCAGCCTTGTTTGGATCCTGATTCAAATGAACCAACTGTATAAAAAAAAAAAAAAAAAAAAAAGCACTGGGAAGGCCTATAATGAAAGAGAATCTGAAAAAGAACATTTATATATATATTTATATGTATAAATGAATCACTTTGATGCACACCTGAAACTAACACAACACTGTGAATCAACTATGCTTCAATAAAAACTAAAAAAAAAAAAAAAAAGCAGTTGGAAGCAACCTGGGAAGTTTGAACATAAAGCGGGTATCAGGCGGTATCAGGGAATGACTACTAATTACATTAGGAATAATAGTGCTGTTGTGGTGATCTAAGTCCTTATCTGTTAAAGGCACATACATATGAATGGGTAAAAAGATATCTGGAATTTGCTATAAAATACTTAACTGAAAGAAAAGGCAGGAGTGGGAAGGTGGAAAATAAAAGATGCAAGATTGGCAAAATGTTAGAAATGATTGAAGCTGGCCAATGAGTAATTCAGGGTTCATTATTCTCTGTATTTCTATGAAGGTTTGAAAATGTTTATAATAAAAAGCTAAAAACCTATAAATTCAAGACAAAAAAAAATTCAAATAGATCTTACTCCCTCAATGCTACTACATTTCCCAAAGAAGTTTTCTTTGCTATGCCATTAAGAACTTTTCATTCTTTCTAGACCTTCCACATCCTATTCCCCTGCCCTCACTCTCTGCTGAAAACCTTGCTTTGTACATTTTTTAACTCATGCTATTAGATGGGAAGTCCCTCATTTTCCAACCCACCAAAAAACTACGTATCTACCTGTATCCATGATGTTTCTTCCTTCAGTTACAATAGGGAAAAACACATATATCTGCTCCTTTTTAAAAGCCTCAAAACTCCACTCCTGCTCTGGATCCCACTGCTTCCATTTCTGAAACCATGCAAGTATCTCCCCTGTCTTCTGTTAACAAATTCCTCCTCACCCTCTGCTGGCTCATTCCCATAGCACACAAACGACTTCTCCTTTGTAGCAAAAAAGCAACCCTTACCTCACAGCCTCCTCTCACTCCCGCCATCTTCTCCGCTCCCCGTAACAACAAAACTTCTTGCTCACAACCCATCTCCACTTCCTCACTTCTCATTCTTTCCCAAACTCAACTTCTGATAAAAATTCAATTCAACTCCTTACATAGCAGGACAGACCTTTCAAAATGTTGCCACCAACTACTCTCACCACCTCTCCTCACCTCGCTCCAGGCTACCCACTCCCGACCCCTACTGTCCAGCTACCCTGACTAGCTTACTCCTTCAGGAGCAGGCCAACCTCCTCCACACCACTAGGCCTGTCTTTCAGCTCCCTGATGAATGGCACAGCCTGATGAACTGGAGGCATCGAGCTATGCATTCTTGCTTCCTATTGATTTAGACAGAATACTCACCTTCTCTAGGCCTCAGTTGGAGAGGATTACAATACTTGCCTGAAAGAATTGTCAAGAAGTACATAAAACACTGGCTGACAAACAGTAAGTCCTCAAGAAATGTGATGGTATTTTTTAAGGTATTCTCTTAACTGTTAGTTCCTTCAACAAACATTTGCTGAGCTCGAATAGTCAGGAATCGTTCCAAGCTCCAGAGACACTGCAGCAAACAAGACAAGACCCCTTCCCTTACGGAGCTTCCATTCCTGCGTCTCCCACATCGTACTCCCAGAGCCCCTAAGTGAGCCTTCTTTTCCTTAAGGACTAGTTGAAATATCACTTCCTGTATAGAAGTCTTCTCAGACTTCCCAGGACAAACGTAACACTGTGCTCCCTCATCAATTCTCCGTATCTTCATTATCATCACGTTGCCTATATAGTCAGGACTCCTTAAGGATATTCCCTGTTCATCTCTCTTCTGACAGCACTGGCATTAATATCCGGCATACATTAGGCACTCACGTAAAATTTAAGTGAATCCATTTTATCTCTTTTATAACAGAATAAATAAAATAAGCCATGCCCTACGATTAAAATGCAATGTCCATCTCTACCACTAGCTAGCTGGGTAGCCATTATATCTGAACATCTTCATTTCTAAGTTTTAACGGCCAAATTAATCAATTTCACTACTTTCCAAAGGCTTAGCTTAATACCCTTTTAGTGGCTCAACAAATACTTAAACTGTCACTATTACCATGTAATAATAAATGTACTTACAATGTCAAATAGGAAATAGCAACTCACTAACTAAAGACTAATAAAATAAACTGGATAGTCAAACTCTGAACATTTTATGGAACTTTTTCTTTTTAAGATCTCATCAACAGTGAAACTACGGCTAAGTATAAAAAATAATAAACTCCATCTGTACCAATGCTGGCAATTCACAGTGCGCTTTTATATATCACCTCAAAATATCTCAAAACTCAGACATAATAAAAGGATGCATTTTAAAATAATATGACTATCCAACAGTCAAAGTAGTTGTACTACAGATAAAACTACTAGGAGTTTTGTGCAACTTGTTTGCATGAAATGATATACACATTACCATAATTTCATATAACTACAGAAATAACCCTCTTTCGTCACTAGCATTTTGTTTGAAAACATTTCTATTATATTAATGGGTGGAGAATCAAATGCTTTTTATTTGCCTGTGGGCATCGGAAGTACTAAATACCCCCATTATTCTGGGAATGGAAAGCACACCTTCAGATGTGACATTTACTGAGTCCCTCGTGTGTGCCAGTCCCTACAGCCAAGAGGGGTGTGCCTACAGAAGGGATGCTCAGACAGACGGAGGAGGTGACCGGCAAATGAAGCCACATTTCAAAGGTGAGACATTTATATCAAATCCTGCGTAACTTAAGCTATGAGGGTCATGTAGAAAAGCAATCTAAACTATGTATATTTTATGAAATGTTTCTTATACCTTTAACAATAGCTTAACCTTTCAGTACAGAGTGCTACTGAAATGCCCAACAAGGGACATCTGTGTGTGTGGCCCTGAAGAAACAACTTTGAAGTACAGTTTAAGTTCAAGTGTCAAATTTTGGCCATAATTAGGATCAAAGTTTAACCAATTAAATTCAAACAACTAATAAATCATTAAAGTAAAATGAGCCAGATAGCTTCATATTATTAAAACCCAGTGTAAACTGGACTTCGGTACTGTAGACAGCTCTATGCCACAACCTTAAGTTTAAATGCGAAATAAGAGTAAGAGGAATGAGAAGGATTGTAAGCCTAGGAAACACAGGTGCTCTGAAGTGGCTGATGCACGGCTATTTCCTAGACTAACACAGCAGCTTTGGCCTTTCACAGACCTCTAACCTTTACCAAAACTGATTATGCGAGACCTTGCTCTGATACAAATAAGCTTTTCCCACATAAACAGTTTCAGCAACCAAGAATATCAGCTATCAAGGCAGCCAAGCATTTATAAAGGCAACGCCAATAAACATAATTGGTTTGATTAAAATGCCTTCTTACCTCATATGTTGCAAGCCGATCTAAGTAAGTCAACAGTTTCAGTCTACAACGGCAAAGTTCCTTTTGTTCCAGCGTTAACCTGTTTTGAATAACTGTTATTAAGCCACTTATATTTACCTGCAAGCACATTTTTGTAAGATCTAAAACAGAACAAAAATGATCAATTTTCCATTCAGTCCAAAACTCATGGAACAGGACACGAAAGCACAAGGATAAAACGGTACTAAATGCATTTAAGCTGCTGAAATAATGCAGAGCAATTATCACTAGTAAAGAACACACTTAGATTGTTAGTTATTTTGAAGAAATTAACAGTAATAAATGAACAGTAATAAATCACTTACTTGGAAAAGTCCACTAGCTGGAGCAGTTCTCGCGTCTTCCTGAGCTCCTTCTCCCTTTTCTTGGCAGGCTCTTCGCCAGGCGGTGCAAGATCCTCGTAGGAGACACCGTCAATGTCCGTTTCACCAGGTAATATAAATCTGCACGAGAAAAAGAAAACCCCAAACTATTTTGATTACTTTTTTTTTAATTTCATGTAGTGAAAAACTGCTTTCCCCTATTTTGATTTTATTAAGTTGGTTTCCATAGAAACAGAAACAATCAATTACTTGAAAGAAAGCTGTTGCTATTCTAAGCAAAGCGATTCACTCATTTGTATCCACAGGATGGGCAAAAAGTCATGTCACTAGTAATCATCACATATGGAAACTCTAAAAATCAAGAAGATGAAAACTGCTCAGGAAAACACGCGAGGTTATAGTCACCCAATGTGAAACAGCCTGTGAAGAAAATAGTGCCCAGGGTTTACAATTTGAATCACTTCTATGTTAAGGTCTTAAATTGGTAATGAATGTCAGTCTTATTTACTTTTTTTTAATCAAATATACTATCCTACTTATATCCCAAAAAATGTTCCAAATGTCTGATGAACAACGGCTCTTGTCAAATAACTTTATTATTGTTATTAACTGACATTTGTATGGTACTGAGAAGTTTATGAGGTGCTTTTGCAAGATATATAATTTAATCAAAGTAATTCTCTGAAGGGGGTAATGATGCTACAGATAAAGACAGTGAATGAAGCTCAGACTTGCCTGCGGTGGATCATCAGACTGGTCAGTGCACCCAGATACATGCAGGCTTGAGCCCATAGCTTAGAAATGGCCAGCATTCAATAAATGTTTGTAGAATTTGCTTTTTTCTTAGCATCAAGCTATCATACATAAACATGTTTGACCTCAAGGAAAGAACACTGTGACCTCAGATAAAAAAGCATTAAATCAAAAGCAATGGCTTCATCGCAGAATAACCTAAAGAAAAGCCTTCCCTTTTTTTCCCTTTCAGCTGCAAGTTTTCACAAAGGCATCTTTACTTCAGAGTCCAAATCTTTCGGTAACCAACCTGCCATCATCTGCTCCTTGCCCTATTGCTAAAAGCGCCTCCAGGTCCGTGCCTTTTAATCCATATTGAAGCAGTTCCTTTGCAGCATCCACAGTTTCAGGAACTCTCTCCAAACACTCATGAAGAACCCAGGATCGTTTCTTTATTTTACTCTGGATATGGAGAAAATAAAAAACAGAGGCATTAAAGAACTCATGACACCTGACAGCACCAGACAACTGCCTTCTGGAATCAGAAAGCTGTACCTGAGAGAGGACAGCTCCCCAGGTTCTTGGCCACAGGCAGCTGCTCGAGAAGCTCAACAGTAAAAAGCTATTTTCCTAATGGTGGTTAGAACTGGATGCAGGGAAAGTGATTCCAACTGCAGTCTTTCTCCTTCTAACGAAACACACTGAAATACAAGCTCAGGACTCTTTTTTTTGGAAAGATAGGAAGATCCTTCCAACTTTTATAGTTGCTCTTTAGTTTGCACTTGGGCCATAGGAAAGAGAAAATAAAGCAGTAAGGCAAGACGTACCCTATTGTAACGAACACGTGTACTCTGAAACAACACTCATGAGGCACACAGCACACCAAGGCTCTGTATCTACTTGACGTGAGAGGCATGCTACAGCACCGACGGTGACTTAACCGTGGGAAGTCACGGTGCACTGTTCTTTGGAAAGACCAGGTGCTTATCCCTCCCTCCCAACAGCTTCCTTGGACTCCATTCAAAATCCCTGACTTGGCCTCTTCCCAGAATCACTGTAGAAAAAAATGTAAAGTAAAATCTGACTCGGAGCCCTGTACACTCCTCTGCACACTCCCTCCTGTGAGGTCTTTCCTCCAGTGTCTCTGATCATGTTTCCCAACGTTCACTGCCATGGAGTCTCAGATCCTATGAACTGGTTTACATACACAGCTTATTTATTCATCCAAGAGGTACTTACTGAGTACCTTCTGTGTGCCGTGAAAATACAGCAGTAAGACGGACATCGACTCTGGCCCGTGAGTCAAGCTGGTTTCCTTTAAATTTGCTCGTCCTACTTCTCCCATTAAGAATGCCTTCCTCTATTCTCACTCTAGGACACCTACTCTGAGTCCTTTCAAATCCCTGCCCAAAACATCTTCACTATACACAGACCTCCACAGCCAGAGTCTGTAACACTTGCTACCTTCACCGGGTTCCAAAAGCATTTACCTGGAACCTTCTTGTGTGGTCATTTTTATTTTAGGCATTAAGCTTGTCTTCTCAGTAAGATTATAAGCTCCCTAAGAGCAAAGGTCGTATTTATGCCACCGCTGGACCCCTTCACATCCCCTTCACATTCCTCGTTGCCTATTTATTTTGCTGAATTAAGTATTTCCCCTGATTAAAAAAAAAAAAGTACTTGATTTGTCTCTCCTAACATCTGTCAGCTCCTTTAGAGACGAAAACTGCCTATTATCATGTTACAGAAAAAGCCATTAGGTGGATATACATGAACTCATGAGCTCACTGTCCTGAGTCACAAAAGAAGAAAGCATACAGGTTTGGTGTTCTGCTATTCTAAAGAAAATACAAGCAATTCTGTCTTCTTCCTTTATTTCACTATCTTTCATGTTCTCTTATCTCCAATATCTTACTTGTAATAACAATTTACCTTCCCGTTTCATTGATACAACTTCATCAACTTCTTAGATACTTTTTCAAATTATGTTTTTATTTATTTTTAATTACTCATGTACATGAATTTTCAGGGAAAGCAATTACCATGAAAATTTCCCAACATTCCTTAGAATATCCCTAAATGCACAGATATCTTCCTTTCTAAATGTCCGATGAGAAGTCACAACCTTCTAAAAGCATGCATGAGTCCAACTACTTCCTTACAAAGGTGCCAAGGATCCAAGTAAACAGGTTACATAGTAACTTTAACTGTGGTAGCAGGAAGCAGGAGGGATACAATTGTAGGATTTAAGCAAAAAAGAACTATCAATGTGCCAGTTATCTATTTATTGCCTCTCAGCCTCAAAAGCAGCTTCAGAGCCAGATCCACAGCATTTCCCATTTGCAGCTGACACAGTATTAAGCTCTGACAACAGAGGGCGCTGGGGAGCCTCTCACTGCAGAGGAAGAGGCTCTGGTTTCTGGTCCAGATGTGCCGTGGTTCTTCTAGCTCCTACAGGCCTGGTAGCCAGCAAGGCACGTGGGGGACATCTGGTGGTGCTACGTCCCCGCTTTCTCCTTCTGAGGACAACTTCCCATTTACTGTCAGCTGCACTTCCGTGGGCAGATTCCTTCCCAGCGAACCTCCCAGGCACCTGAATGGGAAGCTTCCCAAACTGGGCTCGCCTGCACTCCAGAGGGAGTTTTTTCTTTTCAGTACTGGCCATGGTTCCTTATCTACCAGCTCTGAGGTGCATTCATGCTCCTGGGGGGTTTCCTAAACTTACCAGTCTCTGGGGTTTTCCGACCCTCCACCCCCAACCTCAGCTCACTGGCACCCTACAACAGGCATCCAGCCTGCCCGTCCAGCCCACCTTTCCCCGCCTGCCAACCCTGGCAGCCACGGACCAGCCCTGGCCTGAGGCATCCTGGAGAACTTCTCTTCCATCCAACGTGCTACAGCCCGTCTTTGTCCAATGAAGTCTGACTCCCAGCCCGGGGGGAGGCCTCCCTTCCAAGTCTGTTCCCTCCCTGGGTATATTCCCTTCGGCCCAGGGTATTCCTTACAGCTCTCTTCGCCCTTGTGTAGTTGATCTCTCATTACTAGAAAATAGTTCTCCCTAGTAAAACTGTCCCTGTTCAAATGACTGCGTGGTTCCTGGCTCCTGACAGGACCCCGGCTGATGGGGGTGAACAGGGGTAACTGAGGTAGATGAAGGGAAAGGATTAGGCCAAGACCAGCTAGTTGGCTTGTGCATCAGTGAGTATCTGCTCACACGTCTTCAGCACCAATGTCCAGCTGCAGAGCTGACAGAATCGGTAACAAGATACTTCCCAAGGCTGAGTCGGCTGCAGAAAAGCCAGCAATGAAAAGGACTCCAACGGGAAGCCCTACAACCAAAAGATGCCCATGTGTTTGAATTTCACTACACGTTCCCAAAGCGTTCAAACATACCAAGTAATTCTGAATTGAAGCAATGTTGACAGCCGACTTCCTCCACTGCCTCTGATACACCAGGTCAGTATCCAGGCCGTAGGTCTGAGCCAGAGACAAGGCTTCCTCATACTCTTCACTTTCGATCTTGGGACGAGGAAACGTAAACAGGAAAGTTACGTTACCGAAGTGTCCGCGGCATCGCTGTGATGATACAGTGAGGGATGACAGCCCCTTACCCTGTACAGTAGGTCCTGCGTTCCTAACTACCTCGTGCACTGGGGCGCCAGAAGCTCGCCAGCATTAGGAGGGGCAGACAGAGCAAGTACTTCTTGTAAGCACTTTACCAGAAAGCTGAGAAGTAGGAGTGAAATGCCCACATTTACAGAGTGAAACAATGGCAAAGCCGGGACGGGCCGTGCAACTCCGCCCGCGGCGCTGCGGCACAGTGCCGATCGAGTCTGCCTCCCAAGCAAACCCCGACCAACGCAGGTCTGCGTTTCTTCCCGCAGCATCTGCAGTCTGAGCGGAGAGCTGTCCTTACACCCAGCTAAGGGAGAGCTGAAGGCCACGTGAAGGGTAGCAAAAACCTGGGCTGGGCCCCAGAGGGACAGTCTAGGTGAATTCGCCTTCTGTCCACTGTTTTTATTTTGATTAGTCAGGCACAAAGGCCAGCACTATTTTCAAAAGCTCTGTAATCCTGACATTTCTAACATGTTGGCCATAGAACAATCTCTCTTTAAATTTCTTCCTTGATTAAAAGAAATCGTTTTTTTCTTCAGTGGAACGCAGCAAAGCCTGCTGCCTGTGCACTCGGACAGGAACAGACTCTCACCTTCCTCTGGTACAGCTCCTCGGGGCTCGTGGAGCGCAGGCTCACCAGGCGGTAGTTTTTAGTGATGGTTCGCGGGCGAGTCCGCGGCGGGGCGAATCGCTCCATTTCCGTCACCAAGTACAGGCCCTGCTTTATGTAACCAAAGTAGCGAGCCTTGGCAGATCCTTCGTGATCAGAACCCGAGTCCTCTTCTCCTTCGTCCTCCTCTCCTCCCCTCGTCTCCAAACGGGATCGCTTGGGGGCAAGTTTAATCTCACACTGAATTGAAAAAGGAGATGCTAAATTAATAGTGAGGAACTAAAGACAAACTTTTCGAGGTAATGAGAAAACTGTTTTTAATTCTACTCTGGTCTGATTCATTATACCAGCCCTGTGATTAAGGCTCAGGACGGAATTCCAAGGAGCCCAACAATAAACACTATGAACATCAGCACCTCCAGGAAGATGCACAGAAGTTACTGGCTCCAAACCTCTAAAATGAAAACCTGCTTTAATAATAGGTTAGTCACATGGTCTTGTAAAATACATGCCTGGAAATCATTTTAGGGAAATAAAGGAGTCGAGAATGTTAATTTCTTTCCTTTTGATATTTTTGTACCTGCTGTGAAAAGATGATTTTTTGGGTCTATTTAGAAAACAGCATGAAGGTATTTATTTGCTTTACCAAGAACAGCTCTCCCCCACCACCCACCACCCACTTTTAAACAATGTCTAAAGCTTCACAAAGTTCTGAGTCTGAAGGCCTGCCTGTTAAAGATAACTTTCATTGCAGACTCAACAGAGTTGGCTTAGGTTTTAAACCATGGTTCTCTTTAAAGAACATCTTTAGACTCAGCACCAAACTTTAGGGTAAAAAACATTTGTCAATCTGCACTGAAGTGAAAACTGTTGAAGGTTAATTACCATTGAAAGGCTTAAAAGAAAAATTGTAAATAACCAAAACATAACTTTAAAGTACCAGCCTCTTTTGAAAACTTTTGTCATGATAAACAAGTTTTTCTTACTAAAAGAACCAAAAGTTTTAAGTTGTCACACTTCATGGGAAAAGGTTAATGACTGTATTTCTTAGGTAGTGATACTATTTACATTTTAAGGTAACTAATCTAGGAAAAAGAAAACAAAATCTATCATGTTGATGAAGAAGAAACGCTTTATAGAAAACAAAACAACTATAAATGTTCTTTCTTACACAATGCAATTTTTTAAATTGACTAAACAACAGATCTTTTTTTACACTGAACTCAATCTCTGATTCAAGTAATAAATTTTTGTTTTTAAAGATTAAATAATGGGAAAACAAAAATTAAAGATATTTAGATTTTTGGTACAATACATGTTTACTCTCAAACACCCTGGTTGCTTTAAAAGGGAAAACATTACCTCCAAACTTAAAAATCCCCCGTCATGGGTCGCAGTGACTTGAGGGGATGGCTCAAACCATTCACAGGATTTTCCCAGTAAGTTCTTTAAAGTTTTCACCGACGAGACAGTCAAAGCACCAGAGCAGCGAGCCAAAGTCACTGCACTGTCCATCCACCAGTTCACATCTATCAGTGGGTAGAAGGACTCCTTATCTAATGGGGGAAAAGTAAATCAACACAAATGCCTCTGTCAATGTGGTTTAAATACAACACATTCAGTCCAATAATCAATTTTAAAACATATTTGGGTCCTAAGATGTGTGATAAATAATAAGAATAAATAAAATGTAAGTCATCATTCAAATTTTTACTCAAGAATAAGATGGTAATTTACTTAGTGAACATCTTAGTGCTAACAATGTTGGAGTCCAAAATCTTAGGATGTAGAGGTAAATACATTCAGGTCTTCCCTCTCGAAAACTGAACAATATTCGTAGAAGTTAAAAGGTAGGTTTGCACGAAGGAATTTGAGACACACCAGGTTCAGGAAGGACCGTCTAACCTTCCTGCGGAGCAGGTAGTAAGCTCCTCCTGTGAGAGGTGCCCTCTCCATACCTGGAGAAGAGGAGGATCCTCATCTCCAAAGACGGAGGGAAGCCAAGAAGAATTAAAACGAACAGGCCTTGCCAAGTTTCTCCCAGTTTACTACCCTTAGCTCAGACCCTCTTGTCCTACCATGTTTTCCCACAACTTTTCACTCTTCGTCCAACCTAGTCTAAAACTAATCAGGTTTACCTCTTCCTCAGGTCATCATTTCCTTATGAAGGCTCCTGTGTCCCTAAAACTTTTATTAAACACGTGTGTAAGCTTTTTTCTTGTGAATCTGTCTTTTGTTAGAGCAATTTACTGGGTACTCAGTTGGAGAATCTAATAGGGTAGTAGGAAAAAGAATTTATCCTCCCCTACACTTACAACTAATCAGAAAGAGGAAAATATATTCAAGACCAGTAAAGAATTCGAGAGGGATAAAAATGAATTATGGTTCACCGAACTGAGGCACTCAAAAGGAAATGGCAGGATATTTATTATAATTGCTTTGCCCTTTTTAATACTTTACTTGTTCCACTAAGGATCTGATGAGGTTTAAAGGTAATACAACAGTAAATCATAAATTTTAAAATATATGTAAACAGTTTGGCTAAGGAGATAGAGATTTTAAAACAGAAGGTTAGCTCCATGAGAATAACTCATCATTTTAATTAAAAAACAAAGACCATACAACTCAACATTTTCTTCCAATTTTAGTCTAAAGCAATCTATATAAATAAGGAATTCCAAGAAAATATGAAAAGCAGAGTTTCTGGACTTACAGCTAAGTGTAAAGTGGGATGAAAAGGAGTAAGTCATTTAAATATGCAGTCAACCTTCTGCTTTGACAAATTAAATTTTTTTCTCAAAAATGTTTCTCTGAAAGAGCATTTTTGATGATTATATAACAAACGCAAATAATACATGAACATGACACATAATATTAATGAATCAATACTTGAAGGCTTTTTAAGTGTAAATTAGAAGTATAATTTAATAAAGATGTTGAATCTTGTAACCATCATTGTTTCTTTTCAATTGAAGTATATAGTAAGTTACAATGTGTCAATTTCTGGTACACAACACAGTATCATTGATTTTTATAGGAGACACTTAAAAATGCAGAAATGTTTAACTTGGGGAGTTTCACCAGAAGAAAAATGAACCAATTATTCAAAGTAACTTAATTTTTTAATTTTTCTTTTCAATTTTAACTATCAATTAAATAATCACTATTGCTTTTACTTAAATGTAAATACTGGGGGGGGGGGTTCTATTTATAAAATACATATTCATCATTTTAAAAAAAAGCCCCTCCAATCTCTCTTTACCTACCTCCTTCCACCCCTCACCCAGCCCCAGAGATAACTACTCAGAGTTGAGCCTTGGAGGAATCCCTTTCTGCTATCTCCTCCACGCTTTAAAAGGAGAACGCTCAGGAGCTTTGAACTCGGTGTGCCGCGTCCACATTGGCCTGTGGAGGGAGAGCCCTGCTGGATGCCACAGGCTCTGCATAGCCTTGGAAAATCCCAAAATGTTAACACATGACCATCAGAGAAGTGCATCTGTTGCGCTGTCCCATTTCTATAAAATCCTGGTGGTTCCTTCCAAAGTGAAGCAGAAGTATCTGGAGACCTTTATATGAAGAGTAGCAGAATACGCCACCCCCAAAATATGCCACTTCGGCATAAGGATCATTTTGATCTGGAAGCAATTAAGAAGCAGATACAAGAAAAGCTCTGTGCCTTCCTCCTATTTACCTAAAAGTAGGACATACTTTTACAAAGCCCTTCCCCTCTCAGCTCTCTACCAGGAAGGACAATAGTTAATCACTGGAGACAACTGTAGACTCTTACTGGCTCAGAGAGACTGCACCAAAGGAATCTACATAAAAAACTAACTCGTGCTTACCTTCCATTACTTCCCCTATATATTTGCATTTCCACAATTGCCACTCATAGAAACTCAAACTTCTTTTCCTTTGTCTTGTTACCTCTCTAAAAATTTACTGTTCCTTTGTTTAGATACTACGCAAGTCCAACTTCCAGCCAACCCTTGGAGTTACTCATCTCTGGGTACCCCCATGTATAAACTCAATGTACATACTAATACATTTCTGTTGGTTTTTCTCGTATTAATCTGTCTTTTGTCAGTCTTTATTTTACAGGGCCCTAGCCAGAGAACCTAGGACAGTAGAAAGAAAAAGATGTTTCCATCCTCTGTATATATCATCTAAAAAGCACCATTATTATACAACAGGAGTCTCTTAATGTTGTAATTATGATACTTCATAAAACTCACCTTTGATTTTTTTTCTCTTCTCAGGAGAGAGTCTCCAGTTAGGATTAAGGTCATCATAGCCTGGCTGAATGTGAAACATACGCATAAAACTTCTTGAGTCAACAATGTAAGGAAATTACGAGAACATCATCAAGAACTATGAATTTTTTAAAACAAAATATAAAAATGACGCTTTCCTTTGCTCTCTTAATTACACCTAATTGAAATCTATTCCTCTCCAAGATCTTGCAAAGTAGTTGTTCTTACACTGAAAATGTGCACATGCAAGTATGTGACTCAATTTAATGAAGAAAACAGCATGATTAAGAACAATGATAGTAAGTACACACTTAATACAAATGAAAGCAAGACACA
Source organism: Camelus ferus (assembly GCF_009834535.1). Lineage (NCBI taxonomy): Eukaryota > Metazoa > Chordata > Mammalia > Artiodactyla > Camelidae > Camelus > Camelus ferus. Next base: position 10,049,159 of record NC_045710.1, read on the forward strand.
CTAACAGTTCTGCACACACTCACACACACACAGGCTTGCATCCTGAGAGGAGAATGGCTATGATGTTGCGAACAAACACTGGCCTGCGTGTATGTGCTGCCCTGCCCCTTGTAAGCTGAGCAGCCCCCGAGGCCTTGGTTCCCACAGCTCTGAGGCTGGACCCCACAACTTCCGTGTTATCTCCAGTTCTAACTTTGTGACCAAAAATTTGCTAAATAAAAAAATACAGCCATGCAATCCTCAAATTCAATCCATTCCAATTCTAATCTCATGGCAACACAATGTCATGCCCAGCTCTGAGAAGGTGAAGACACAGCATGATCTCTCAACCATCATAAACAACTGAGATTCAGCCACTGCCAGACAGTCTCCAGGCCCACTGCTAATTTCATAACCTCCAGAATCACAACAGGATGGGGAAACACAGCAAAATATCATTTGACGGTTTGTCTGAAATTTTAAGCCTAAAAAAAAGTGATGTTGTACTTAAGTCAAAATGTGCTTTTTCGCCTAATGTAACAGAATAAGCATATACATTTTATACCAGTTTATCAGTGGATCTAGAGTTTTAAAATTGATGTTTCTTTCCATGGCCTAAAAGAACTTTCTACTATGCTAAGTTGCTCAGAGCAATCCCTGAGAAGAGAAGATATAATTCTTTAACTTTATCAAAAAAAAGTTGCCATAAAAGGCTATTTATATATCAGGGGGAGAAATAAGTTGTCCTGGTTTCTTTGATTATTAAAAAAAGAAAAATACCAAGTTTCAAAGAATTAGAATATAATACGGTACATATTACTAAAAATAATCCACTAAATTGAAATCTCATTTGCCATTTATAAGGCACCTTAAAAGTTTTCAATACCTCCAGATCACCAGCTGTACCTGCCACCAACAGCACCACAAGTGCCGAGGCATTTATTTACATGATGACATGTGTGCCTCCTTACATTCTGTAATAGACAAGGGAAGTATGGGATAACACTCGAAAACTTTAAGCCTCACCAATAACAATTACGATTCAGCCTTGGGTGACTTTAAGGACATATACACTATAAAGAAATTTTAAAAGAAATCTTAAGAAAAATGCAAAAAGAAATCATCTCATTGGCATAAGTACTTTGAGAAGTCAAAGTGTGCTCGTTTTCCTCAAAATCAGTGATAAGTAAGAGCACCGTGAACGAGCAGTGCCAGAGCTTACTAGAGCCAGGCTCCAGACACTGGGGGACCAGACCGTTCCATGGGCCTTGCTTACACAACAGGTGTCTCTTGTGAAATCGTTTTTCAATACAAGGTGAAGATGTGTTCCTCTGCATCCAGTACTCTGTCAGTCATCCTTGAATTCCCGCACCTGTCAGTGTCCAACCGTCATAGCAGGTACAAGCTGAATGTATGAACGAACTAATCAACCTTCTGAATCACTGAGCCCTAACTAGAATGTCTAAGCTACAGGAAAATCAGCTGACACAGTACTATTCCTGCACCTTCTCAAATGCGTGGTTTCTTCTGTTACTTAGTCAATGAATACTACACACTTACAGTGTGAGAGAAGGGGGAAAAAGAAGTCAGATATTACAGGCTGCTACTAAAGCACACAGACAGCTAAGAAGTGGTGATAAATGACTATCACGTAAGGTCAAACCTGATAACCGCCAAGAAAGAGGGATAGAGAAAAGTGCCAGGGGTCTTTAAAGGATGAAGATATCATTTTGGATACAGGCTTCAGAAAGATGAAGGGAGCGGAAGAGAAACAAAGAAAGCCTCATGGAGCTTAAGACTGGATAAGATCTGGATGTGGGAAATGGGTGGAGGAAGACACTCCGGTCAGAGAGCACGATGGGAACAGAAGGCACAGGCAGGAAAATGCTAGGCTCATTCAAGAAAGAGAGTCGGTCAGTTTGAAGTACAGGACTGCTGGGCGTCATGTTCTCATTCTATGCATTTTTTGTTTGTTTTGGGTACTTCTGAAGGGGAGAGGATTAATGAGATCATTTTTCCACTGGTGAAATTAACGTAACATAAAATTAACCATTTTTAAATGAGTAATTCAGAGTAACGCATTTAGCACATTTCCAATGTTCTACCTCCATCTAGTTTCAAAACATTTTTATCACTTCAAAATAAAACCTCTTACTCATTAAGCAGTAACTTCCCTTTTCCCCTCCCCACAGCCCCAGTCACCACCAATCTACTTTGTCTCTGTGGATTTGCCTATTCTGTGGATATTTTGTACAAATGGACTCAATACATAACCTTGTGCATCTGGCTTCTTTTGCTTATCATAAGGTTCTCGGGGCTCATCCAACTTGTAGCAGGTACTAGTGGTTCGTTTCCTCTTAATGGCTGTGTAATATTCTACTGCAAGTATATACCATAGCATGTCTATCCAGGCATTAGTAGACACTTGGGTTGTTTCCACCTGAGGCTGTTGTTAATGGTGCTGCTGTGAACATGTCTGCAAATGCATTTGTTTGAGTACCTGTTACCAGTTCTTCTGGGTATATGCCTGTCTATATTTTTGTCTTAGAAGTCGACAGCAGATTCAGTCGATATATCTGAAGTAAATGCTCAACTTCACAATATGTGGGAGTCTGAAGAAATTATCTGTACAGTACATTTAAGAAAGAAGCCCAGACAAAATCCCAAACTGAACTCTGCTTCAGGCAGAGACGGCCTGACCAGAGCAGCAACCTGACAGCTCGTCCCCTGCGACTGTCTAAGCTGACATTCCCACTGCTCCCCTCACACTACTCAAACTGGCCCCGGCTTCCCACTCTTCACCCTCAGGGCCTCTATCCGGGAAGAGAACTGTGAACTGGCCATGCTTTACAACATCTGATGTACACTCTGTGGGCTGCTGCTTCAAGGACATGATCACAAGCTCCCAAGACGGCCATGAAAGCACAGAGGGGTCCTCACTTGTGCTACGTTGACACATTCCGAGAAGCAACCTCCACGTCACTCCTCTTTGTATGGCATGCTAAATGTGTCTGAAAACAGCCTCAGGTGTGCTCACTTTACAGCCGCAGCCTAGGGAAGAAGGTCCTAAGAATACAGGTAGAGATTTTGTACAGAAAGGTTATTATATGGCTTAAAGCATATGGCTTAAATCTGTTTTCTTCAGATGTAAGGATTTTATTTGTTGACTTTTTTTTTAATGGCTGGAAGGTAAATATAACAAAGCCCTGGTTGCCAGTAGCATAAAAGCAAACTTTCAAATGTTTACTCATTCCATAAACATTTATTAGTATTTAATATGCCAAGCCCTTGGTTAGATATCAGGGAAGAAATATATATTCAGTGCCTCTTCTCCAAGAGCAGGCAGCCTAGCGAAGCTGTGAAAACAGCTGCTGGAGTGTATCAAGACGAATTACACGAACTGTCATCTTCCCACTCATCCTTCACTGACTCATGCACTTGACAGAATCAGTTCAGTACCTACTGTGTGTCAAAGAGGAAATAAAATCAGGTGGAAAAGGTAAGTTCTATCTCTACTACATCTAAGAAAGTACAGATAAGTAATAAAACTTCTTCAGAGAAAATTTAAGGCCAAAAATGAGATGTGACTGTATAAACATAACATATGGGAAATGTCTGGAATGGAGATCACTTTGGCAGTTTTACTATATATTCCAAACATGAACAAAACTTAATACTCACAGATTTCTAGCCAGATGGATTTTCATATTGACAATGAAAGCCGAAGTATTTAATCAACTCAAAACTGGATAGAAGTAAATCAGAATAGACACTTCCACAACTATCCTTAATCATTACATTTTATGGAGAAAACACTCATTCAAAGAAAGCATATTATGAAAACTAATAAAGTAGCACATTGCATGAAGAAAGGCCCAGATGAGCTGAATTCCCAATTTGGTAAAAGACTTCAAAGGCTGTATCGGGCACCAGGAACATGAGTTTTTTCTCGGGCAATGTTTAAGCTAAAATTACAGGCGGACTATATGATACATATCCTCATGTACTCTATTTTAAACTAATCGGCCACCCATTCACTTCCCAGAGCAACAACAGACATCAGTGTATCAAAGAGTGTTTTCTGAAAACACTGAAGCCTCATAGACATTTGTTCATGATGGAACGAACTTTCAGAACGTACAGTAGGAAAGGCTGACAAGAGTCGGGAGCAGGAGAGGAGGGTTCAGGGAGCAAGTGTGACGCAGCATAACGATCAGACTAGAAAGCAGGGAAATGAAGGAGTTTGCATTTTGACCATAATTTTAGAATTTTAAAGAAAAGAATGGATAAAATTAAATGCCCTCCATGCCTTCAACTTTGGCCAAAAATTTCTTCTGAGGCTAAAACTGGCAGGGGTCTTAGAGGGCAGGGTCCGCCCTGCTCAGCTGGAGTCCTTCCAGGAGCTGAACAGCAGCAAGAAGAGGGAGGGGCCAGCAGCCACCAGCCTGTGACAGTACGACTCTGGAGGGAGGGTGTGCCAGCCCCAGTGGGAAAGGCAATAAAACAGAGTTAGGTTCAGTCATCCTCGCTAAGCCACTGTTCCCTCAGCAAAGGATTCCTCTACCTGCAAGATGTCCTTGGTGATGGCAACCAGGTCCACTGTTTCCAACATCCTGGTTTTTCCAGTTTACTCAGACATTCAAGGGAAAGAATTTATACCAGCCAAATCAGAAGAAATTGATACATAACCCTCAAAATGTGTAAAAGTGTAATAAAAGATACTACTGGCTTGAGAATTGTATCATTATATGGTCTGTCTGCAGACTGTTTTGGGGGCACTGAATCAGAGGAGGTGAGGTGGAAACTCGTGGAGGTCCAACAGTATATCAGGCTTCAGCAATTCCTGATGAACTGCTCCTCTACCCTGAGTCTTTCTGTCCAAACAACTCTCCCCAGAACAACACCAGAGACAAATTTCTGGCCTGACCTCCTTCCACCATGCATCTCTGCTGACATTTTTGAATTCCCTTCCTTTCTTGTCATGTTACTTTTCTGATGGCCTATTCCAGACTACATCTGGATATTTACATCTATTCACTCTTGAGTTTCAAGATTTTTAAACAATTTTTGTGTTTTTAATAGAATCATCATAAATGTCCAGTGAATAACATTAATGAGCTAAAGAGTAATGAGTTGTAATCACACTGATTGGCAACTAACAACAAAAATGACTGATTAGTTAAAAATTCAAATGTATGTCAGTGTGGACTACAACAGATATAATTTATCTCTGTATGGAAAAAATAGGGCACCCAGAATTCAGGAAACAAAAGAGCACACTAAACAATTTTTCTTGAATAGCTGTTATGCTATAGGTATGACATTCTAGGATACTCACAAGGTGAAATATTAAGTGTGCTTCAGAACTTGATCAATATTTCTATCAGGTGAATAAAAATAAATTAGGGAAACAGAAAGCCAGGGGGAAATGCCTTTAACAATCAAAGTGGTCACTTTTAAGAAAAAACTTGCCCAAATGTAAATTCCCCACATGTAACAGAACATCAGGATCTTCCCAAATAACAGATATATTTTATCACCATGCACTGATGACCATGAAAAATGCATGGTACCTTTTGGAATTCTCTGATGAGCCTCGCTGAATGCATTAAACAAACAGTCTGGAGAGAGAATCCACTCCACCTGAGTGAAGATGTAAGTCAACTTAGCTACCACATCAGAGGACAGAGAATAGAATGTCCCTGTATTTGGCTCCTGAGGTTGAAACCTGCAGAGGATCTCTTGCATTTAGAACAAATTTAGATCCAATAAGCAAAAGAGAGTGGCAGAGATGTGGAGACCAAATTAAATTCAACGTGATGAGGAACTAGAGGGGAAAAAAATTCTTCCTAAAATTGTGTATAAGACAAAAAATTGAAGAATAGCAAAAACAAATTAAATTTCAGTCTGTGAAAAGAGTAGGAAATGTACAGCCCCTTCCTCTTTTCCTCTGCTCTGAAAAATACAAAATGCTCTTTGCTTATTGAGAGTTCAGGGGGAGGGTATATAGCTCAGTGGTAAGTGAGCACTTAGCACTCACAAGGTCCTGGGCTCAGTTCCCTGTACCTCCATTAAAATAAATAAACCTAATTACCTCCCTCCTCCTCCCCCCCAAAAAAGAGAGAGAATTCTTTTAATGGTGCAGCTTGATGACATGAAACTCAAGAGAATGCTAATAAAAAGATCATGATCCATTCAGACCTTTCAGGGAATATGTTCCTATCTTAGAATCACAATACTGATCACCAAAGCTGGTGACAGGATATTCCTATAGGAAAGGAGAACAGGGACGCCAGAGGAGAATGAACACTTCAAGTGCTGAAATGTAAAATCACCCTCAGAGGAGTGAAAGATCTGTAACGGAAGCTGTATCTAACTGAGCAGATTTTTCTTGACTCTTCACTCGGTCACAACACATGGCATTATACGAGCAAAAGGGAAAAACAGAGAGTTCAACGGACAGGTTAGTACACAGAGTGCGTGTTCTGCAGGACAAAATCACACCAGTACAGAATGCTGCTCTGCTCTTAATCTGTCCTACTACATTGATAATATTATAAGGTAAGTAAAGAATAGGACAGCTTTGGAATCATGAGAGCAAGTTATAGCTGTAACTTACAGTGAAATATCATGAAAATGAGATGAATATTGTCAGTGCTCACCCTTAAGCGAGACTGATTGTGCGAATAATCGCATTCAAGAGACATACCTGCTCATTTTGATTCCACTCCCCTTGCTGCTTCAGAGATGGAATGGCCCAGATGCTTAGTTTCCCTGAGAAGTGAATGGCTGCAAGGAGGGTCCCATCTGGAGAAAGGCTCATCTTAAAGATTCCATCCTAGACAATAATTATATTACATTAGTGTCAGAGCAACGGACTTGCAGCTGAATAAATATAACTTCCAGAATTTAATAATACTCTTTAGGGGTGCCATGTCATAAATGATCTCTCATAATTAAGGATTCTGACAGCTTCATAACACTAGAAATGTGCTCCAGAATATAAAAAACAAGACTCTTGCCCTTAAGGAGTTTTTTTTAATCTACTTTATAGTGTTATAATTTACATATCACTCAAAACTCAAACATGCAAGCATTATAAAAATATTCCTTTATGTCACACATAGATTACCATGAGTTATCAATATCTTTTATGGGTTGATGTTGACAAAATTGTGAATCCTGAATTTGGGGTCCACATCTTTACAAGATTCTTTATGAACACAATGTCTGGAATACCCTGCACCATGGACTGGCCATAAATTCATGCTGTGAAAGAGAAGGAAAGGGAGAGGGAGGAAGAGAAAGATGAAGGAAAAGAGTTCCGAAAGGGTGATGGTAACAAGAGACTGACTAGAGGAAAATGTATTCCTTAAATTAAGGAACACTATAAACGTGTAAGATTTTCCAGATCTGCTGGCAAATTCTTCAATTTAAGGAATCTAAGTGTTGCCACCAAACAGAGACACCTTGCAATATTTTATGTGGCCAATCCCAGGGCACAGAGAAAGACGTGTCCTCTTAGTTCCACTGGCCCAGATAATCTCTTAGTTCTTCCCTATGAGAATACCAGGTTTGCTCAGCTATCACAAGAGAAACCATCCAAGTGGAGATGTCACCTGCTTACTAACTATAACAGAACCAGAAGAATCAAGGAAACAAACTAGAGATTTATTTCCAATTCAGGCATTTATTAAGAACAGGGTCTAGGTAGTGTACCTGCAAAAAAAATAAAACAAAGACCAGAAAACAGCAGCCCACAGTCACATTTCTCCTGAACATTTAGAAAATCCGGCAACACAGGGCCCAAACAGCAACAATCAGGTGGGACTAGGGAACTGTATGCCCTCTTAGAAGGTTCATAAGCTTTCCAGTTAGCCAAAACCCCAGCACCTCTGCAATGGCCCCAACATCAAGGCCAAAAGCTGTAGAACTGAAAACTAAACGCGACTATAATGAAGAACCAGAATTTACAACTGCCTCAATTCACCGTATCTACCTGGCCTCTGTAAACAGTAGAGCTTAAGCCCACAGGTCTACGGTGACAAGGCACGTTAGCCATCAAAAACAAACAGAACCATTTCAGGAAGTCAGGAACAGTGTCGGATGAGTGGACAGGTTAAGACGACAAGCATCCTGTAATCTCACCGAGGACTAAACTCACTTTAACTGGACAGAGCAGCTCTGTCCCAGAATGCCGTAATAAACGTGAGAAAGACGAAAACACAAATGCCCACGAAGGAGGAGCAGTAAAAGCAAAAGCACCCCAGGCAGAATTTTAAATACATCACATCCCTTTCTCTGCGATGCAGACAGGGAACGAGTGGAAAATGAAGGACCAGGCATCTTTCTTTCACGACTCTGAAATCAGTTAGCTGTGTGGTTTTGTAAGACAGGCCTCTGAAGCACAGATGCTTATTAACTGAAAGAACTCTCCATCCACCCTTCGGGGTTTATAGAGGAAGAAAGTGAAGACCTGAAGAGCTAAGACACGTGCCCAAGATCAGAACCTGAGCCAGATGCAGTCTTTGCACCCACTCCATGTCACTGGGCCGCACCACGATTCCTGCCCTCACCTGGGCCACCGCCCTCCTAGTAGTCACCAGCATGCTCCTCAGAAGAACTTATGATCAAGTATATTTATTGTTGCATCAGCTGAATAATTAGGCATGTGTGATCTCTACGGTAACTTGCAGGTATTACAAATGCTCCTAAACAAAGTCGACGAAAAGTGCTTTGAAAGCAAGTAGGAAGTTTATGAATCTCTTTAACAACAAAAAAAAAACAAACCAAAAACTGTACACTAAGTAATATGATTAATTTCATAGCATTATGACCAGGGAAATAATGACTAAATATGCTAAATTTCCTTTTGTTTTCATCCCTCCCCCTTCCTTCCATTCTTCCTATACACTTAAGCAATAAATATATTCACTAAAATGTTACCACTTCTTCTATCTCTTGATCCCTAGTTTCACTTGATACTATGACATCCACATTGCAAACTCACCATTCCTTTCCATAGCATTTTGTTGTAGAAATTTGTACTCAACTACACAAAAGTAGAAATTACAATATAATAAATACCCATGGGCCCAACAACCATCTTAAACAAAAATTAACATTTCAAACTTGTTTTCAAGTATCATTCCCCAATTACCACAGTGCCCTCAGGGATTTTCGTCCCCTAGAGTATTTTAAAGCAAATCCAAGATGTTAAATGTACACACGTCAAGTATACAGTTCTTTCAAGTCCCAAGTTACCTGCTTAACTTTCATGTATATGCACAATAGGACGATACGGTGATTAATAGCAACTAAATTGTAGCCAGTCAATGATAGAAAAGTCACCTATGCTACTAGAAACACAGTGTTTTCCCTCTGAAATATAAATTCTGCTTTCTATTTGTAGAAACATTTCTGAGTATCTATAGCATGCAGGGTATTTCTCGCCCAGAAAACAATTTATTATCCTGACAGTAACTGTGACACAAGATATAAAGCCAGAGTTAGAAAAGCCATGCTAAACACTGTGAGCAGAGTCTGCAGCATTTGAAGTCTGAATGCCTGATATTTGGCAAGGAGGAGAATTCAAGAGCATGTGCTTTGGAAATAGAAGGAAACGGCTTTTCAATCAACTGCACATCACAATAAAAATAAACCTCAAACATTCAAACCATAATTTCTCATACTGCATTAAGATTTCTCAGTGTAAGTGGATAACAATCCTGTTCCCTTCTCTTCAATTTGAATTAAGTCGTTGTAAAGGCAATAAAATTTAGGTGGAGCTGTAATTTTCAGCTGTAATTGGTTAAGATATGTCTGTGAATTTCCTTCACATTCATCAACTATAAATGCCATGTTCATCTTAATCATCATTTCAGCAGCTGGAATGTTGGTCAAGGATATCTATATTGGCAGTGAAAAGCTGGAAAGCTTTTCCTCCAAGATCAAGAGAAAGACAAGGGTGCCCACTCTTACCACTTTTATCCAACATAGTACAGAAAGTCCTAACCAGAGCACTTAGGCACTGGATAGCCACATGCAAAAGAAAGAAAGGTGGACCCCTAAATTACACTATATACCAAAAAAAAAAAAAAAAAAAAAACTCTAAATGGATGAAAGACTTAAACGTAAGACCTGAAATTGTAAAACTACTAGAGAAAATATGGAGTCAGGTAAGTTTCTTGACATTCATCTTGGCAATGATTTTTTTTTTTTGGGGGGGGATTTGACACCAAAGCAAAGGCAACAAAAGCAAAAACAAGTGAGACTATATCAAACTAAAAAGCATCTACACAGAAAAGGAAACTATCAACAAAATGAAAAGGTAGCCTATCGAATAGAAGAAAATATTTGTAAACCACATATCCAATAAGGGGTTAACATCCAAAATATACAAGGAAATCATACAACTCAACAGTAAAAGACAACTAACCCAATTAAAAAATGGGCGAAGGATCTAAATAGGCATTTTTCCAAAGACACACAAATGGCCAACAGGTACATGGAAAGTTGCTCACCATCACTCATCATCAGGGAAATACAAATCAAAAACACAATGATATATCACCTCACAACTGTTAGGATGGCTATTATGAAAAAGACAGAGATAACAAACGCTGGCGAGAACACAGAGAAAAGAGAACCCTTGTGCACTGCTGGTAAGAATGCAAACGGGTACAGCCACTATGGAAAACAGTACGGAGGGTCTTCAAGAAATTATAAATTGAACTACCACATGATCTAGCAACCCCACTTCTGGATATATACACGAAGGAAATGAAACCATTACCGTAAAGAGATACCTGCACTCCCATGTTCACTGCAGGATTACTCACAATAGCCAAGCTACAGAAAACCACCTAAGTGGTTCGTCCAGCAGACGAATGAAGAAAATGTGACATACCTACAAACACTCACAATGGAATATTACTCAGTCTTTAACAAGAAAGAAATCATGTCATTTGCAACAACATGAACGAATCTGGAGGGCATTTTGCTAAGTGAAATAAGCCAGATCCTGAAAGACAAATACTGCATGGTAGTCACTTACAGGTAGAATCTTTAAAAAAAAAAAAAAAAAAGTCAAAAATCATAAAAACAGAGATGAAAAAAGTGGTTGCCTTTACCAGGGGCTGGGGGACGAAGGAAACAGGGAGAAGTTGGTGAAAGGGTACAAGCGCTGTTACAGGATGAATAAAGTCTGAGGATCTAATACATAACATGGTGACTACGGTTGACAATACTGCATTGTATCACTGCAATTTGTTGAAAATAGGACTTAAATGTCCTCACACATACTCACAGACACAAAAAGTAAATATGTGAAGTGATGCATATATTAATGAACTTAATGGAGGAAAATCCTTTCACAATATATGCCTACATATATCAAATTATCACATTGTACACTTCAACCTTCACTTATTAATTATACCTCAATAAAGGTGAGGAAAAAAAGAACAGTGAATATCACTGACCACCCACTTCAGTTTATCCCATGAGGTTTTAACTTCACCCAAAGGTAGCCTAGCTAGATGGTTACCTGGTAAGTTCGTAACACTGGGTAGACAGCAGGGTTAGAGGCAGAGGACTTACAAGGGCCTTCTTGCACAGTCAACCATCTGTTTACATGAGTACTGCATTTATGGCCCTTTTAATTAACCCCACTGTCAGCTCTCTTCCCATCTCAAATCTATTCCCAAAACTTTTCCAAAGATAATTTCCTCTGGCTTCCTTGCGTCCTAATGTAGCAATGTGATACTAACAAAATACTACTAAGATGAATAATGTGAACATTATTTTAATTTCCACTTCCATTTCTCATTTATATTGAATTCCCAGCTCACATGTCCATCTGATCTTGTGTCAACTGCAAACACTAATTAAAGCCTTCTACTTCTGGCAGCAATAATGAGAGTAGGAACTGTACCTTCTCTCAAACACTGCAATAAAACTTTTCAATTGTCCTTTCTAAGAGAGAGGTTTTTTTTAATGTTAAATATCAGACCTTTATACTGAGATTAGTTTAAATTGCCTCCCTTTCTTCAACTGTCTATCATCTATATAGAACAATTAAAAATGAATGATTTCCAATTTCATTATACCTTTCAAATGTACAAATTATATTAAAACGAAAGTACTGAATTCTAGTGCCCACATTCAAAATGTTCTAAATTATTACACACACTTAGAGGAAAAACAAAACTCCGCTCAATAAAAGGTGAATCTGTAACCACTGCTCTTTCAACACTCAAAAATTATTTATCGAATATTATGCAATCAATAATGCATAATAATGTTTTACACTCTGGGGAACCTGCAGTGAACAAAACAAACAAGTCCCTGCCCTCAAGGAGCTCAGCAGATATTCTAACCCACTGTACTTTTGAAGTCTGACCCCCCAAAATAAATAGAACTGTTTTCAAATCAAAAGAAAGTCATCCTCAAAAGCCTGGTTAACAACCTGAGGGGGAGAAAAAACTGAAAGTACGCAGGAAAGAAAAAAGCCTTTGGAAAAAAAGTTTTCCAAACCAATGAACTTTTAAAAAACAATTTTTTTTAACTATAAAGCTCTTAGTTTATTAAAAATGTGATTTGCCATGGGAATAAATATGTACACCAATTAAACACAAAAGAGAGCAGAGAAACAGAACTATAATACCCCCTCTGTAAATGTCTGTACTGACAGAGGGGGCATTATAGAATTAATTGGGAATGAATACAGCATTGAATAAATGATGCTAGCCATACACAGAATATTAAATTAGATTCCAACTAAACTTTGGCCACAAAAACAAATTCAATATGAAAACTTACAGGTGAAAAGCCAAACCATGAAACTTTAAGAAAACATAGGAGAACACCTTTACAACGTCAGGGTGTGGAAGAAATTCTTAAGACCTCAAAAGCCCAAGACATACAGGGAAAATTTTAAATTTAAGCTTTCTGGTGACAAAAGAAGCCCAAAAGAAAACAAGTAATTTTGATCATTAATATATTCTTTGAGAGATAAATTATGCCAGACAACCAGCAGTTGATTATTTCAAATCATGTAAATTTGGGGTATACTAAACCACAATTTAAATAGGACCCATAATTTAACTATCAGCTCTATAATTATGTATACAAAGAAAGTAACAGATCAGAACAGCAGCCACCACTATCATTTATCGGGGCCTGCAAAGTGACGATCACTGCCTTAGCTATTTTAATAATATATATTCCCTCTAATATCGTCCAATCAAGTCTTGCTACTTTATAGTCTGACAAGTGACTAGAAGAAAATGAACTAAATATTAACCACATGGTCACTATATGGGAGAGCAGATCTTGTTTAAAAAGTAGCAGTAGTTAAGAGCCAACACATTTTAAAAGAGAAATGTAATCGCTGCCAAACTTGAGTCGTACACATCATTCTTTCTGAGATGATAAGTAATTTTTAACCCGGGCTACTTTTAAGTACAACATATCTTGGCTTCTGTTTCTTCAACCGTCCAACTAAAGGTTTAGACAAGAACCAACAAGAGACAGTGAATAAACAGCACTGGGTCATGAGTCAACTCAAGACCAAACCCATCTCTGACACTAGCTAGGTAGGTGAGTTTGGGTAAGCCATTTGTCTTGAGGATTTAATGTCTTCATCAATAAAAGAGGCATTATGATGCCATGAACGCAAACTTCCTGTGAGAACATGTAAAAGGACTGTTAAGCTAGGAAGTGTTCACAACAATATGCAGTTCTTAAATAAGCTCTATGAGGTCTTTCAGCTCTAAAATTATGCTAAAAATCTATCCCCCTTAATTATTTCTGGGCTAGGAACCACTGAGTTCAAATAAGATACTCATATAACATTCAGATATTGACTGAAAGGCATTGATTTTAGAGTACTAATTTCATAAAGTCTTTTTTAAAAGTCCAAACAGTTAAGGATTCTGGTACAAGATGTCACAAAGAAAGACCAAAATATAAGGAAATTAGTTGCTTGCTTCTTCCTCCTTGGGTTCAATCACAGAGGATACTGATAAAAATAAGAAAGAGCTGAGTGCCACACAAAAGAATAACCAATAGCAGGAGTCAAAGTTACAACAATCTGGAGTTCCCAGGAGGTAAGGAAGAGAAGATGGTCATTTTATACTGAGTGAACAGAGTTACATCTGCCTATTAACATACCAAATCAACTCATCAACGAAACACTTCAGTATGTGTGAGATATGGTACAAAGGAGAGTCACGTATATCAACCCTTAAACAATTCTTGTTCTAAACGTGCTACAACTATGTTGGTCCAAATAAAATAAACATGAAACACAGAATAATAAGAGTCCACGGACCCCACCCCCAGCAGAGTGGAGAGTTCTGCGGTGTTCTCCAACACATGCCGCTCCCGGGCTGGCGCTGCCCAGCCTCTCCCTGCCTGCCTGGGGAGCGCGCCTTCGCTTCCAAATCAAGTTATCACCTCCAGATTTAAATGGCCCCTCTCTGCACCTCAAGGGCACTTCATATTACATTACAGAAGAGGTTATAAAATGTGTAACAGGGTCCTGTTTTACGGCTGCTTCCACATCCGCCTCCCCCACTACACTGAGGGCTCCCTGAGGAGGTGCACTGTATTTCGCGCGTCTGTTTACTCTCAGCTCTGACACCATGGCTAGCTCAACTTAAGTGTTTGCTGACTGACTAACAGAAAAAATAACTGTGGAAGTGCCACATAACTGCTTAATTACTGTCAAAAGAATTTTAAAAATTAAACCCTTAAAAAATTTTAAAGACAGAATAATTATTTAGATAGAATTAAAGAGAAAGGGAAAAAGGTCCAGGGAGAAAAACTAAATAATGCTCTCACCCGCTGATACACTAACAGAAAAACCAACAGACACAACACGGTCAATCAGAAACAACAAAGTGTATGGCAGGGGCCAGGTCACCTAGTCCTGCATATGTCTCTTCATCTGCTAAATGAAGACAAACTCTATGGCATAGCAGAAGAGAATGCTAACTGGAAAGCACTGTAGACATACAAGGGATTAAAATGAAAATGACTTTCTAGACATAAAGAGCAGTGTTACTGTTCAATTCTACAGGTACAATGAATGCCAAACCAGCCCAGGAGACGTGAACTAGTTGAGGTCAATGACAGAGAAATAACTAGAACTCAGAATTTTAAATACATTAAATACAAATGCAGCGAGAGAATGCTCATTATATTTCTTGAAATTTCTTTATTTCTTACTATCTCCCCTGGTTTAGTAAAGAAATTGAACAAACAGGAAAATTAGGTTGAGCCCCCTCAAAACAGGGAGGAATATGGACTGAAGAGCCCAGGTACCAAGACTCTTGTGGCAGCCGTGCAGAGACAGTGAACAGAAACAGGGCCAACGCGGCTCATTTCCTCCTGCAACATCAGTAATCTCAGATTTAGGGAAGAATCTTTTTTTTTATTTTACAACAATCAAAAGGAGTATGCTATGGACAAGGACATAAAATTCACAAAAAAAAGATAAAAGTAAGAAACTTCAAAGATATATAATGCTTCCAGGAGACTTCTTTGGGCTAAATCCCCAGACGCAAGGGGACTAGGTTTATTCTTTTTTTTTTTAATTTTCTTTATTGAGACAAGAATGATATATATATGGCAAAATACACAAATCTTCAACGAAACGCTCCATGAATTCTTATTAATGCATATACCCACATAGTATATAATTGAGAGCAAAATCAGATGAAAATCTGTAACATTCAAGGTTCATTCAACTTTGCCCTTAAAGGGACTCTGGTGAAAATGTTTGAGAAGCACAAAGTTAAGCCAATTTGTATTACCTGTTCTTGTCCCTGGCGACTGTAAAACTTGACACTTAACATCCTTAATAATCCCAGTGTCTTCGGTACCTGCAAAATAAATACACATTATACAAAAAAAACCAAAATCAATGGAATGCATTCTCATTGTATAAAGTCCTTTTATCATGAAATGAAAACTACAGCAAAGCTAGTATTTTAAGAAATGGTTGAGAAAATCATCAATAAGTATCAGAAATTTATCAGTAAGTATCAGAAATCTTGGTGAGACTCTGTTTTTGTTTTGGGGAAAAAAAATCCTTCAAATGACAAGTCTTCACAAAATTTACCCACAATCAAATGTTTTTAAAATACATACAAAAAAAACAAGTCGAGTACAATCTATGCAGATTAGAACCTGCTCTACTGAGTGGCTCTTCTCAGATGCGGCTATGCCAGGTTCCCGTTTTATCCTAGCATCTCTACGGAAAAGGCCAACACTCCCAACAGAAATTTCACTCATGAAAAAATTGCTCCTACACTTAAAAAACACCAGGAAAAAAATATCATTTAGAAACAGTTTTTGAAATAATATAGTACAAGACTATTTTTGTCTCTAGATTTAAGAAATATACTTATAAGGGCAAATACACTTACCAAAGCAAAAAATTATACTTATAGTTTTTTAGAAATGGAAAGTAAGTATTGTTTAAATTATAGAGAAAGTAAGTATTGTTAAAGTTCTTAAACTTGGAACACTAGTACGTTGCTGGTGAGAACATAAAACGGTACAGCCACTGTGGAAAACCGTCCAGTGGGTGCTCAGAAAGTTAAACAGAATTATCAAATAACCCAACAATTCCCTTCTAGGCATACACCCAAAAGAACTGAAAACAAAATGACCAGCACTGATAAAAGAATAAAACCAACCTGTCAAGATTAAAAAAAAAAAAAACTGAAAATGGGTGTGCAAATACTTGTACAATTGTTCACAGCAATACTATTCATAATAGCCAGAAAGTAGAAGCAACTCAGATGTCTTCAGGAAGAACAGATAAACAAAACGCAGTGTACTCATACAATGGAATACTACTCAGTCGTAAAAGGGAATGAAGTATTGATGCTTGCTACAATTTGGATGAACTTCAAAAATATGTTGCTAAATGAAAGAGGCCAGATATGAAATTGTATTGTATGATTCCATTTTTATGAAATTTTCAGAATAGGCAAATCCATAGGAACAGAAAGCAGACTAGCTCTGCCAGGAGCTCAGGGGAGAGGACAACAGAGAGTGATTGTTTAAGGGGTTTGGCATTTACCCTTGGGGTGAAGAAAATGTCTTGGACCTAGATAGTGGTGATGGTTGCATAACATCGTGAACGTACTAAACGCCCCTGAATTGTACACTTGAAAATGGATAATAGTCAGTTTTATGTTACTTGAATTTTATTTTAATCTAAAAAGAAAAGGCAAAGTGGAGGTCATTCTTTCGCTGAAGTTAAAAATGTTCCTACCAGAACTTCCGAATAGCTGAAGACATTACTGATGGCCTAGCTCCACATTTTCTCCAAAAACAAGAAAATACAAGAAGGGAAAAATACATCTACATGAAAAATCACACCCTCAGCTTAACCTGAAGATAGAAGCTTCAAAAAATTGTGAGCAGAAAGAGAAAAACCACCAAAACCCAGTGTCTCATCCCCACTGCTCTTGCCAGCCCCCAAGTTCGCACCCACCCTCACCCAGACCTACAACAAGGCTTGGTGGTGAGCAAAAGTGGACTGAAAAAAATCCTGCAGGGACCAGGAGACAAGTGTGGCAAGCTAGCAAAGGGGTTCAAGGTCTATCTAAAACCACTGCCAAAAATTAACAGTCCAAGAAAACCTTTCAGGAAGGAAAAAAGACCTGAATCTATATATTGAAAGAGTGGGTATATTAACCTTGAAAAATCACTCCAAGAAATATCCTAGGAAAGCAATTAGAATTCAAAGATAAAGAAAATCCTTATAGCCTCCAAACAAAATGGCCAAAAAACATACAAAGGGCAGGTAATCTGACTTACATCAACTCTTCAAATTCTACATCCGAAGCAAAACAACGATAAAATAGTGTTGTTTTTGTTTTGGTTTTTTGGGGTTTTTTGTTTTGTTTTGTTTTTTTACAGTTCAATGAAAGAATGGATAAACCAAAGATTTTATATCCAAGTAATTCTTCCTTTAAATATCCAAGCTATGGGGAAAACAATTCCTAACAATCAAGAATTTAAGACACTCTTCATCAATGAGCCCTTCTCAAAACATCTATTAAAGGATAATTTCATCCAACCAAGAACTGACTGGGAAAACTTCAACAAAAGTGAGGGTGACCATTTCAAAATATATAAATGAACAACTGTGACTAAAGAAACATGAAGATTAGAGTTGAAACTAATGTATAAAAATTGTATGTTTTGGCAAAATAGAGATAACACAATTAAAAAGGGGCGGAGAAAGGAGAGGAAAAGGGGAAAATAAAATCAACGGATTTTTGTATAAGCACTTAGTAGGAATTAAAGAATACCAATAAACTGATCAACTGCTAAAACACTGGATGGCCCTGATAACACCAGTAAGACAGTTTCAGTGAAACGGTGGAGATAAAGCCCCATTCAGGTGAATTCAAGGAGAGAATGGAAAAAAGAGGAGTTAGATCAGGTACAGATGACTCTTGAACATGTTGAAGAAAAGGAAAGAAATGGGGTGGTAGCAGGGTTTAGGAGGCTCTAAATCCTCCAAAACTGAAGGGTTTTTACAATAGGGGAAATGAACACATGCTGCATGTTGATACACCTAAGAGACAGCAAGATTAAGGATTTGGAAAAACATCTTTCAAACATCAAAAGTGTGAGATCTAGCGGACAATGGAGGAGCTGGCCTCAGCTGGGGCAAAATGCAGTTCATCCGCAATAACGAGAAAAAAGATACGGCATCCAGGTGCAGGAGTAGGCAGGTGGTGGGATCGTATGAGAATATTCTGACTACTTCTGTCTTCTCATGGAATCAGCATTTCTCGAAGAAACAGGACTTCAAAAAGCCTGTGTTCTTTCTACAACAGTATTCTATACTAAAAAAAGCAGCAGAAGCAGTAACAGAAAAGTCAGTTTTGTTCATTTTTACATGTTTTTTCCCTAAAATTTTCATCTTAAAAATAAAAACAATAATAATTAACACCATAGAACATTTTACTGTTTATCAAGTGCCTTCACATACGTTGTCAAGAGCCTAGCACGCCAGTGGGAGGCGATGATCCAGAATCCCAATCCCAGGCATCTGCCTCCTGAGCCCAGGCTCCTTCCACTAACCTGGCACCTGCCGGAGCTTACTGCCCTCATCTGTGGGCACAGCTGTATCCTCCGGTACAGTGAGCCCCTTGAGGGCTGCTACCTTTATGTTCCTGATTCCTGGAGCTGTGATCTGATGCTGAAGAAATAAATGAACAGGTAAAACTATCTCGTTTGGATGACACTGACATTCAATTGGAACTTTGGTCAATGCACATATTGAATTTTGCATGGTCTCTTTTTACAGCCTAGCAGCCTTGTGAGAGACAAGAACATATGTGTCAGCAGCATTGTTTTCGGTCAGCGGCCATCCACCTCAACACAACGGCGACCTTTAATAAACACGAAGTTCCATGAGAACAGTACCTGCCACCTGACAAGAGAACCAATCCTCTCAACCTCGAAGTTACTTTAGGGTAGGGGAAGGCTATGCAGAATGTCTGTAAGTTTAGCTGCAAGATGCATTTAAAAGGCACTCACATAATTAAAACACACTTGCTGCATTTCAAGTTTATCAAACAGCAGAGCCTTCAATTTGTAATTCATTATTTCCCCCCACTCAGTCTGTCAGTGCACAAGCAATTTTCTTTTGAGAGACTCCAATACCGAAGCTTCAGGCCAGAGAAGGAAGGGGCGTACACAGCAGAGCAGATTCCAATACTTCAGTAAGGAGCAAAGTGAAAGCACAGAGGATTCAAAGACGCCAAGGTGCAACAAGGTTTCACAGAACCTGACAGTCCTCGGTGCCTTTCCCTGTCCTGGCCCCTCTGTCACAAATACCCTTGGCTCCGCTGCACTGAAATGGCCCTTCACAGCCTGCCTACTTTCTCTCGCCTTAAGTCCTCCACACTCACCTGTTCTTTCTTTTTTCCCTCAACCTTTCATTTTGACAAATTTCATAGCTACTGAAAAGCTGAAATGATTACACAATGAAACACCAGTATACCTTCCACCTGAGTTCACCGTTCACCACACTGGCTTTATCTGTGTACCTATGTATATTCTACATGACTATTCAGGCACAAAGGAGCGCCTGGTCTGTCTAAAACAGAAGCTCAGTCACAGAATGAATACACAAATGTCTGGACAAATAATCACTCCCAACCAGAAACAAAATGGAAGCACCAAGGCAGTCAGGAACTTGAGCAGGGGCACTTCTGACCCCCCGCCAGCTGGAGGCCCAGCTAAACGTCACGGCCCTCATCAGCATCCTGACAACACCTACTTCAAAAGTCACTGAGACGTCACTGAGCATAAAGCACTCAGAACAGCTGCCAACACATAAAAAGGACTTAATCAACGTGAATGTCTAAACAGGCAAATGCAAGTAACAGGACTACTGTTAGGTTATTTGCTTTTCTGATATCTGCAAATACTGTTGCCAAAAATGAAACCCAAGTTAAATAAAACATGCTTGAGATAAATCTTATGTTTGAAAGAAGTCCTAAAACTGCACTTGCATTAAGTCACTCTCCTCATTCAAGGCAAACTGTTTCCTTCTCCGTGTCTCACGAAGGGCTGGTCTGTCTTCAAGACCCACAAGCCAAGTGACACAGCACCACTAATACTTACTGCAGGGACCCTGTCTCCGCCATTAGTGACCTGCTTATAATACGGCGATCCTGAAAGAACTCTCCAGGCCGAAAGTCCACAGCTAGCAGCTTTTGATAGGCCCACTTCAGCAGTTTCACATCCACCGACCAATAAAAGTCTAAAAAGGGGAAAGATAAAAAGTATCGACAAATTACAAACACGAACAAGACAACATCAAAACAAAGAGAGCAGAAACAGGTGTCTTCACAAGGAAAACTGAAACAAAGGTATGATGGACCAATCCTAGAAGGTTAAGTATTTAAGAGGAAACAAACAACAGAAAACCAGATGCTTTTTCAACTAGAATTTCACCTTCACTAACACAGAGGTCAAGTGTAAAACATCCCAACACCTGATGCCCAGAGGGGAACTTAGAAATGAGAGAAACTATTTTAAGGTTGGCTGCTGAGTATCTAAGAAACTTCATCCATGTCAATAAACTTTGACAAACAGAAGTGTCACCTCACACAGACATCTATGTGTTCACTACAGCAGTGCATCGGAGGCAGGGAGGATACAATTCCAGATGTTGGGAAGCATTGACAGCAGGGAACGCGGCAGCTGGACAGAACTGAACAGAAGTACCACTGCGATCAGACTGGGCAGTAGCTCAGTGGCACATGACGACCAGTTCACTTTTCCGTTTGTTCCACTTCTTCAGCACTTAGAGGCCAGTTACCAACAGGGCTAACAGCCTAACGGGTCCTGTAAGTTAAAAGACTACGTGACCACACACGAACTAAGCTGATTCAGAATGGAATCCAACAGTTATAAGTTTTAAAGTTACGTTCAGTAAATCTGGCAGGGAACCGTCTAACAGACATCACAGTCACCTAAAAGAGAAAAAAGTTTGAAAGTAAAACTTGGTATTACAGGAAACACCTGTTGTTCCCAGTTACATTAAGGCAATAGGGAAATGGGAGAAGCTACACATTTTTCAATATCTCAATAAAAAAAAAAGGAAAAAAGCCCCTCCCCGATGCTTGGGAAAGCCCCTGCTGCCTGAGAGAGAGAAAGACTTAGGACAGAGGTCTCCTCGGTCGCATCCACACAATCTGCCCCCAGCACGGACCCAAATGACAGAAAACAACATCAAGCTCCCTTGCCAGCACAATGTACATAATGCCTGCCAACACCAGGCCTCCACGGTGTCAACAAAAGGACGCACTTCATCACATGACAAATGAGTATTTACCTTTTTCAATACCATGGTCGTAGATCAATCAGAACTTTACAAATTTTTAGCCTCCACATAAAAATTTTAGTTTCTGTGCAGAAATCGAAAGGTGAAGGAAAATGACACTTCATGACACTATTTAGAGCTGGCACATCAAAAGACTGACTCGGTTTTCTGGTGATGTTAGCCAATAACTCTTCAATGTTACATAATTAAAGTAGCTCATGACGGGGCACCATGAGCTCCCAACACTGCCCTTCAGGACCTTTGCAGACGGGTACGTCCACAGGCAGTCCAAAAGGGCTCGGCACATTAGTGCAAAATGCAACACCTGCCCTCTGCTAACGCTGCTTACCTCGTGGGGAAGGCAGAATAATGGCTCCCCAAAAATATCCATGTCCTGATCCCTAGAACTTGTGACCACGTTATATTCCATGGATTTAAGGTTGTTAATCAAACGACCTTAAAACAGGGAGATTATCCTGGATTATCCAGGTGGCTCAAAGAACCACCAGGGTCGTTAGAAGTGGAGGAGGGAAGCATGAATGTCAGTGTCAGAGCCCTGTGACATGAGAAAGGCCTGCCCAGTGACACTGCCTTTGAAGACAGAAGGGGCCACGAGCCAGGGAAGCCAGGCTGCTCTAGAAGCTGGAAACAGCAAGAAAACACTGTCCCCCAGGGCCTCCAGAAAGGACGCACCTGCTGACACCTTGACTTGAGCTCAGTGAGACCCATTCCGACTTCTCACCTCGAGAACTTCAAGATGACAAACTTGTTCTAAGCCACTGAATTGGTGGTAATCTGTCAGAGCAACCACAGAAAGCTAACACACACTGTGTTCCTTTCCCAGCCCTGGATTTCGGACGACCTGCCAGACTAATTCCACCAACTGCTGATCTGACCAACTTTCTAACATCCTTTTTTTTCCCCCTGGTTTTATTGGATATAACTGACATACAGCACTGTCTAAGTTAAGGTTTCCAGCATAATAATCTCTTCTTCTATACAGTTTGTTTTTGAGGCATAAATGACCTACTATGCGGTTCCTGTTCCAAACTAGGCTAACAATAAAAACCCGACAATAATTTTTAAAAACCGGATGTCTACATATACTCTCGGTCATAAAACTTTCCAAACGGCATAAAATCCTTCTAGATTTAGCCAGAGAGCTTAGGCCAGTTCACAGTCTCAAAAGTCATTAAGTATACTTCAATTAAAAAAAAAATCATAGCTAAACAACAAGGACCTACTGTAGAGCACAGGGAACTATATTCAAATCTTTTAAGAATCTATAATGGAAAAGAATCTGAAAAAGAATATATGTAAGTATAAATGAATCACCTTACTGCACACCCGAAACTAACACAGCATTGCACATCAACCATACCTGAATTTAAAAAATTTTTATATACCAAAAAAATTCATAAAATATTGTAACTGTGCTTTATTCACAAACACAACTTGAGCCTTCACTCAAAGCCTTTTTCCTACTGCTTTTATATACCGTCTAACAAGTTTTCATCACAGCAGATTAGAAACAACAAACTTTGAGAAGATGGCTTGAAGCAACCTGCTGGGCTATTTCGACCCTAGGCCAGTCCTCAAAGCTAACACAGAATTAATCCTGTTCACCAGGGCAAAAGAGATCTGAGCCCAAAGTCAAGTTAGCAGGACAAGTGTTACTTGCCTATAGCAATCATTCTGTTCAAATGATTCTTTTACTCTAAAATAATTTCTCCCAAAAAAGTTTATCTTTACACAAGATAAAATCATATTATTCCTCTGGCTCTAACTACCAGTTTAAAGAAAATACAGTTGAAAAGAGAAAAACAGTTCAAACAATACAACAAAGATGCCATCTAAATAATGGGAAATCGAAAAAAATCTAGACAATAGGAAACTACAGAATCAATGATGTGGCTTCCTCAGAACACACAACGTGTTCTCTCTCTCTCTCTCCCTCTCCCCTCTTCGTCCCTCTGAGTAAAAGATGGAGAAAGGAGGAGAGAATGGAGTACAGATCAACCAGTTAAGAGGGAACACAGTCTGGAAACTTGAAGATCCTGACATATTATTATTAGTGATGTTCATATACGATAATGGTCTCATGTTTATGTTTTTCAGAGTCCTTATTTTTTAGAAATACATGCTGAGATATTCAGATGAAATTACATGCTGTCCAGGATTTGCTTCACAATACTCTGGGCACAGGAGGGGAGGAACAGCTGAGGCTAGAGATTAAATGAGCTTGGCCGTGAGCTGACTGTCAACCGAAAGGCAGGCACGGAGGAGTCAGTATACTCTTCTGTGAACATGCTTCAAATATTCCAGTAAGGAGCTTTTTATTCAAAAGTCAATTTGTTTGGAAAAACCCCTCTGAATAAACAGAAACAAAACAGCTAATTTTGAATATCTACATTTCTGAATTTAGTCATAGCATTTTCTCAAACAGAAAACATGTGATTCTCATAAAACATATCTTTAAAAATCAGAAGCCTATCGTTATAATAAAAACAAAACACTGCTGGAGAATTCAACAAATCCCTAAAAGGCCAGGATACAGCAGATCCTAATAAGCGAAATAATTTTCCTCTACTCAATGTGCAACACTGAGCATATGTAACCATATCTATATTTATAGCAACCACTTAATTCTTTCTCAAGGGGTTGAGCATTACTAGTTAATCTGCACGACTATGTCATAGAGAGGACAGATGTCATTATCTAATTTTCAGATTAAAAAATATATGTATAAGACTTTACACTGCCTGATTACTGAAGAAGAGCTAATTGAGAGTTCAGATTCTTCTTATCTCCTGGCCTTGATCCCAGAAGACACTTCCTCCCTGTGAAGTCTGAGAAACACGGCCACGCATAGATCAAACTGGCTACGACAAGATAAGCTCCATTAAAAATAAGAGATTCAGTAACTGCTTCTAAAACAGCCTTTCCTCCATCCATGCCAGACTGAGGAGTAAGTGGAGAAGATGCAGACTGATGGAACCAATCACGTGCTGTTCCCACCAGACGGTATGGCAGCTTCAGGACAGGGATGCCCCAGCGACAAGAACGCCCGTGTGTTCACCGAGACAAGCAGACCTGTGCGCGTAGGTGTGTTTACAGGGAGGGGAACTGAGATGACTTCATCAACGTGTTCACAAAACAGGTAACCAGCAGCTACTGTGTGCCAGGCAACGTGCAGGCACTGAGTAGACGGAGATGAACAAGGTATTCTCTCGGCATTCAAAAGGCTTGCTCTCTGATTGAGGGCACATGGAAAGAAGACAAGCCCAGAGCCCAGGAGTAAATGGTTCAGAAGGAAAACCACCACAGCTGGAGACGACAACCCCGCCCATGCCCACCCAAGGGCCGTCTCTGTCGTACCCGCCAAGGGGCGTCAGCCCCGATTCAAGGTGTTAACTTGGTCCACCACTTTACTGCTTTACACGACTCAGTGCTGACTGGGGCGCATCTACAAGTGATTAAGGGGGAAAAGGCAGCTTAGCAGTGATGCCTGGCCTAGTAAATAAACCTTCTCCATCACGATCACAGTGTTAGAAGTAGGCTTCCCAGGCAACACCAGCCAGAGCGAAGTGAAACCATGCAACTGAGATGCAGACAGTCAATGGGAAAGAGCGCAGTCTGAGGCCCAGCACAGGATACACAACAAATGCTCAGTGAGCGACTGAGTGAATTTAAATCTCCAACTTTCTCCTCAGGTAGCACGGAGAGAAAGGTGCGACAGACACCACCTTCCCCTTGCCTGCCCTCATTCTCACTAGGTTTCAGCAGTAAGACATGAGAAGATGAGGCAGGGAGAAGGGAGGGAAACAGGGATGAGGAGTCACCAACTGACAAACAGGGCACCCGGCCGTGCTAAGGGGAGAATCTGGTAAAGAGAAGCATCAGGGTGAGAATTTCAAAATGTTCCTGAAAGACATTAAGAGTTATAAATAAAGACAGATGTACCATGCTTTTTGACAGACTCTCAATAACTTGAAGAAGCCAATTCTTCTTAATTAATCTATAAACTGAATGAAATTTCAAACAAAATCCCAACAGAACTTCTTATGGGACGGAACACACTGATGTGACAGAACTAAACAAATATGAAGTTCACACGCAAGGGCAGAGCTCTAAAGAGGTCCAACTCAACTCACACTTGACAAAGGATAATCTACTCCTTTGTAACTTGTGCTTTGTGCATCTTGACCTGTTAAAAACTTTCCTATCTCACTGTCAAGACATTTTCCTTCAAATTTGACCATGTTAAAATCTAAAACTTCTATTTGTGAAGTAAAAAAAAAAAATCATATACCAGGAGATGTTATTTATAACATATAAAAACTAACAGAGCATATGGTTTAGCGACAAAATCTATAAAGATCTCCTACAACCAGCCCAAAAGAAAAATGGACAAAGAATAAGCCAGTCACAAAACGAAAAACACAAAAGCCAATAATATAGATTAAAGCAACACAGATTTATACCAACCACCCTCCAGAAAGTTTAAGGACACAGTAACTCTTATAAAGTACTAGTGAGACTGGAGCCATCATTTTAGAGACTGAAATGACAACATCTAACAAATGCACACCCAAAACAACCCCCCAAATTCTGTTCTAAGGAAACTCTAGGGAAATTCTTGCACAGGTATATTTATCTCTTGATAAATGCAGCACTATTTATAATGCAGAAAAATTAAAATATTTTAAATGTTTAAAAGGGACAGATAAATAAATTCAATAAATTGTTCAGGGAAACATATACAGTGTAGTGAGAACGAATATAAAAACACACATTGGAAAGTCACACACCAAAATCATGTGAACAGGTGCCTCTAGAAAGGGGAAGTGAGATAAAGGGATGGAAGCAGGAAATTTTGTTTGTACTATGGTCTCTCTCTTATTTACATGTTTGCGTGTATCTACATACACACACACACACACACACACACACCCTTAAGTGAAAAACAACCTTAATGTTTGTTAATAATGAGTAGTAGGCACTTAGGTGTTATGTCATTCCCGATACTCTTCTCTCTTTTTTTAACTTAAGGAGGAATGTCAAGATACAGTATCCCTTGTCTGAGTCTATTTCCGGTTTGTATACAGTTCACAGACAGACAGAAAACAAACCACAGTTACCCAAGGGAAAAGGAGCTGGGAGGGATAAATTAGGAGCTTGGGTTAACATATACACACTACTGTATATAAAACAGACAAACAGCAAGTACCTACTGTGTAGCACAGGGAATAATATTCAATGTCTTATAATAACCTATAATAGAAAAGAATCTGAAAAAGAGTATATATATACATATATATATGTATATATATGTATATGTATAACTGAATCACTCTGCTATACACCTGAAACTAACAACATTGTAAATCAACTATACTTCAATAAAAATTTTTAAAAGATATAGTATCTCAAATTATGTACATAAATTTGTCCACTTAATGAAGTCCAGGAGAAAAATTCAGTGAATTGGTTTCATCTTTTAGCATCAACCCACAAGTCTAGTGAAATACTGAAAATGAAATTAGCATATCATTTGCTTTGTGACATTTTGAAGGTGTTTATAAGTTAATAGTTATATCTAGAGCATTCTGTAATTTACTACTGAAAGGACTGTTAGATTTTTGCAAAAATTAAGACCACAAACAGACAATACTGTAGAAAATAATTTATAACATCAATGTTATTTTATGCTGCAGTAAGTTCCTCCACCCAGAACAGTTACACACAGTGGTAACCATAACCTTCTTAAACACACAGAGCATTGGGCTCTTAAGTACTTACTTTAAGAATCACATTTTGAGGCAAGTAATTGTTTTTAAATTATTCTACAAAGATATAAAGCAATACAGAATTTCTAGTGTACAAATTAAATTCTGAAGACTAAAGCATATGATGTGTAGGAATTAAAATTTAACTTCTCCTTAACAAAAACACAAGAGAGAGAACAAGAAAGAGATTAACTTTCTCAATAATCTTCAACCTCAGAATTGTGTGGAAAATAAGAGAACCGTGGGCCTAGGAGTCAGAGGTATCAGGGTCACGTACCTCTGCAACAAAGTAACCATGTATTAGTTTCCTTCACCATCAATATTTATAAACACAAATGTTCGCTAAGCAGTGAGGAAATGTATGAGGCAGGCAAAAGCCTGCTTACTAAACCACTTCTCATTCTCAGATTCACCGGCAGCGTCGTGGCGAGCCCTCCCAGGGCATCAGTACCGACCACGGTGCGAGGCTGGGGGGCACAGCGCTCTGTCCCTCCCTCCTTTCTCAGATGGCTGTGGACACACACTCAGACATGGGAATGATGATGGCACCGTCCACTCCAGGGGAAAGGACAAGCCAGCACAGACCACTCCTGCAGGGACCTCCTCAGTGACCCTCGAGTTAGGTAGAAAAACAGCCTAAGGGATACATTAACTGCATGGAGGAAGGGGTCAAGCAAGGCTTCACAGGGTAACATGAGAGAAGTGTTTATTCTTTAAACAACTTCCCAGAAGGAGACAGGGATCAGGTAAAGAGCCTTCTCGGCCAAGGGGACAGGACGTACCAGAGCACGGAGAAGAGTCTGTAAGTGGTGCGCTGGGAGAGTGACAGAAGACGCAGCGAGTGCTCCCAGCCTATAAAAGGCAAGCAGGAACAGCAGGACAGAAAGTTCCAAGGGGTCCTTAACAACACGAAACGGTTTATCGTGCTCACTTCCCAGCCACATATCACTATCCACCTTCTAAACTGTAAGTTATTGCCTCCGTCACTAAATGCTAAGCCACCTGGACACAGAGACTGTCTGTACCCTTCACAGCACTGACCACAGCTGTTTCACCCCAGAACCATCTAGCTGCGCACTATGTGCAAAGAACTACAGGGACACGAAGATAAATAAGACACAGTCCTTGTCCTTGGTTTAACCTCTCCCGCTTCAATTTTCCCCCCTGAGAAATGAAGGGGCTGAGCCAAATGATGGATGAAACTCTTTTCCAGCTCTGACACTCAAAGAGTC
Organism: Camelus ferus; assembly: GCF_009834535.1. Lineage (NCBI taxonomy): Eukaryota > Metazoa > Chordata > Mammalia > Artiodactyla > Camelidae > Camelus > Camelus ferus. Next base: position 10,078,033 of record NC_045710.1, read on the forward strand.
TAAAACTCAAAGCAGGATGGAGGTATCAGACAATAAACATAAACTGTAAGTGACGGAGCCAAAAAACAAAAGGAGTAAATTAAACGAGCGAGAGTAAAGGCTGAGGCCAGAGCAGAACAAGGGGCAATCGGAAGGGGGTGGTCAAGCCCACGTGAGGAAAGCAAGGGAGAGACACAAGGTGTGCCCCCCACATCACCTCCACACACACACGATCCTGACGCGCTGGGGTGGGGGGGAGGGCCAAACGTGACACTACAAACTGATTCCAAGAAGAATCATAAATAGTTTATTAAGAAGGGTCTTCAATCTAGTAAATGTTGGAAGAATCTGCCATCTAGTGGCATAAAACTCCTTTAAGCCAAGGAAAGAAATTTGGAACAATAGAGCAAGAAACTCTTACAGGTGACCTGTTCAGTGAATGACCAGTGGGCTTGTGGCATACAGCCAGCAAGAAAGGGAAAAAAGAAAGAAAGAAAAACTACACGTCCTGAAATTAAAAGTGCTTCAGACCACGCCTGGCAAAGTGAGGGCTCAAAAGCTGTTTCCTACTACTTCACGACCTTCTCTTGGGATCACAGAAATGTTCCTGATTTTAATTCATTTTAATTTGAACTTAGACATTCTTTACACAAATCTTACTAGTTCAACATTGAAAATTCTGTTAATCTTGGATTTCTTGGATGTCTTTGCCCCTAGTGCCGCCCTCAATCCACAGCTGAAGCCAATAATCATCTAAAATCCTAATTTCCAACCAGTCATTAGGATGGACAGGCCGCTTCTCTGCAAAAGCACAATGTAATATTAGTGTGTTCAGCATCCATCTACCTGGTCCATGTCATGTCCACTTTGAATCCTGATTTCGGAACTGTCCAGGTTCTAAAGCCAAATTCTCACCTTCTGTTTCAATACCAGCAGGCTGAGTTTTGAAGTCTTGCTCAAATTTGTTCTCAGGAAAACAAGTCCTCTCTTTGAAGCCTAGCCCCCCTCTCTACTGAATGCTGCTAACGGCGGTCTGCCAGGCCTCTCTGACAAGAGGTCTTTCTGTAATGCCTGCTACCCAACCCCCTGGCACAATTCTGCTCTGTTCAATGCCACTTAGTAGTCTGTACCAGACGTCCCGAGCAGCTTGGTAAAACAGCCACGGACAGTCTGCGCCCAGGACAGTGCCAGCCAAGTGTGGTCAAGAAAGAATGCCTTGGCTTGAGGTCACACAGCTAACAAGTAGCACAGGTCTCCTGCCTCCTAATCTAGCACATTAGCTTCACAAATATGTTGAGTTTTCTATTTGTTTATAAAACACAATGAAGCAGCATTCCTTCATTCCCACAAAGTAAACTAACGGTGCCTCGATGGTCTGTTTTCAGCTCTCTACTCCCCAGAGAGCACCCCAACAGTGAGCATCACTCCCAAGCGCAAGAAGAAATTCAGCCTGGCCCAAGTCACTCCTTAAAACTGCATTTCCATAAATCTTTGCAGAGGGATTGTGGAGCCGTCCTTAAAACCAGGGGGAAAACACCCTCCACAAAATACCTTGCTTAAGATTAATGAAATTCACTGACATACAAAGTTATCATAACAGGTTAACTGCAATCTGAACACTCAGAGAACGAGAGACAAAGAGAGACTGGTTGATTTAGTTGCTGAACAGACTCAAAACTATACAAAGGTCTACAAAGGCCCACTTAAATATAACTGTAACATAATGAGAATGAGCCCCTCCTATCAAAGAATTGCCAATCATAGGGGAGATGGATGGGTCACAGCTGATTTACAAATAATTTAACTTTTGTCAATGCTAGGCCAAAAAAGGTCAAACTAATAAAGCACTAATTTCAACTTAAAAGACAGCCAGCTGGAGGCTGTCAAGGACCAAGATACTCCTGAGTCGCAGTACCTGTAACATATCTGGATGAAAACAGATCACAGGGTACAGCCAAGATTTCCACATCCCTGCCTCCCCACCTCCCCAGAAATAAATGCCTATGGAGCCAAAAAAAAAGATTAATCTGTGAAGCTCAGCAAGTCTTTTACTTCACACCCAAGGACTGTCATCTGCACCGAGACAATGCAGCTTTCTCCACAGACAACAGCACCTCTTCCTTTCTCTTCAAAACACCAACCTGAACTTATGGAAGGAATAATTTCTCACACTGGAGGAATGAGAATTTGAAAGGCAAAATGGAAAGCTCCTTAATATGTTGCTCTATTACTGACATTCATACTTCCCAGGGACAAGGCCGCACATTAATCTCTCAGATGTCAGTGCCCCTACATTATCCAAGGCCAAGTGCAGGCTCGCCCTGCAGTGGGAGATAATCAACATTACAAGATCATGACTGTACTACACACTCCTTTTCTAGGAGCAATCCTTCATAAAATTATTAATCTCACCTAGCTAGGGTTTGTGAAAAATTTCCCAGTGCAATTTATGCCCAACTGCTCCTCTAGCTGTCACTATAGTGTATCTTTTTACACATCAATGCCCTGATTCTCACAGAATATATATGACCTTAGGAACCTGAGAGAAAGATGTGCAATTTGATGGCACTGTAACGGCTGTAAAGGTCCACTGATTAGCTTCCGAAAGCATTTCATAGATCTATACGTGGAACTTACACTTTATGAGAGAACAAAATTTACCCATGCCCTTGGGTAAACCTTTAATGTAGGGAACTCTGAACACTATATTCTCCACAAGATCAAGTTTAAACATTTGTGGGACGAACCAAATTTCCCTAGACAAAGGTGACGTATTACAGAGACTGTGGTCCCTCCCCATTCTCTACTGCACCCCTTCCTTTCTACGCCCTCTTCTACTGTTTTCCTCACATTTTGTGCCAGTGACTTATCATCATGTCCTCAGAGCTCATTTACACAATAAACATTTTTGATCCCCCACTAAGTACTTGCTATTTATTCAGAATACTCCCTTTAACCCAGGAGTGTAAAGGACCCATGTATTTAAATGCTTAGAGGTTTGTTTAGGGGAAATGAGAAACCCACACGAGATGACCTAATCGGGATACACAGAGCACAGCCCTTTAACACTTGAGCATGCTATTACTTACAGGTATTCCTCAGTGTCCCCTAAAATTAAAACAGCTTTCTAAAGACGATCTCCAATTCCACCTTCTGAGCCTTCCCCAGAATAGCAGAAATCCCCACCAGTGCACGCTTAGAAGAACGCAATAACCACCTACTCTTCAGCCAGTTCACTCCCACCTAGCTTGCCTGTAAGTAGCTGACTTGACACCCTAGCTTATTAGTCCTTGCAAATGTCTCAAGTTCTTTCTGTAGGATCTGTATTTGGCCTAAAACATAGTTGACTAAAAGGAAAAAAACTTAATCATCCAAATGCTTGGGCTCTTCCTTTGTACAACCATGACATACGTTATTAATCAAACCTGGTTCTTCCCCGTTGACTCTATGAAACATGGGTATCTTTCTTAACACAAAGATAAAAGTATGCAAATGAATGCCTGCTTAAAAGATTTTTCTTTTTCTTTCTTATTCATTCCTTTATTTACTACACTTTTACTGAAGTGTGATTTATAGTCCATGAAACTCAAAGCCAGGAGACATCTTTAACGGTAATGGAAATATTCTAAAACTGATTATAGTACTGGTTGCACAACTCTATATATTTACTAAAATCATTGAATTTTACACTTAAAATTAGTATCAAAGAATCATCAAGGATTCTGAGAATGGATGGCTTCTGAAAAGGGGCCAAGAAAGGAGACATGTTTTCAAACTTCAGTCTCTGCTGAGATGTAATTTAGGATCTAGAAAGAATTACCTTCAAACACTAATTATCTGTGTATTTTATCAAGGAATTTTGGGAGATTCCAAGTTGAAAAGTCAGATTTTGTTTATAGAAATTTACAGTAAAATTAGAATTAAAACCTCAAAAAAAGGTGTTGAAAGTATGTCATTTAAAAATATATATAGTAGTCCCACTTATCCACAGTTTCAACTTCTGCATTTCAGTTGCCCACAGTCAACTGGAGCCCAAAAGTATGAAACGAAAACTTCCAGAAATAAACAATTTGTCAATTTTAAATGGAATGCAATTCTTGCACCTTCCCGCGCCATCCTGCTCCATCCTGCCCGGGAGGTGAATCATCCCTCCGGCCAGTGTACCTCACATTTAGTCACTTAGTAGCCATCCAGGTTATCAGGTATCGACTGTCAAGGTACCACAGTGTCTATGTTCACATAACCCTTATTTTATTTAATAATGGCCCCAAAGCATAAGACTAGAGTTGCTGGCAATTCAAATACTCTCTTTCTAGGCCTAACTTATAAACTAAACCTTATCATAGGTGTTATGTATGGGAGAAAACATGGTGTATAAAGGGTTCAGTATCATCTGCAGTTTTGGGCATCCACTGGGGGTCCTGGAACATATGCCTCGTGGATAAGGGGAGACGACCAGGAATAGATGAAGTCTTGTATTTAAATGAACTCCCATTACATGGGTGCCCTTACTTGTGAATGTATGACTCCCTAAACAGACGGTACACTCCTGGAGGGCAGGCACTACATCTGAATCTCCACCAGCACGCACGGTACCCACCTGTACCAGAAGTTTAATACCATCCTTCTAAGAATGCAGAGGAGGTATATGAGATGCCTCTTAGCTGGAATCAGGGTACAAGCCAAGCCAAGACTAAGAGAACACTGAGAACAGAAAACAAAAGGCAGGGAAGTGCTGGCTGGGGCAGGTGTAGGAGGGAGAGTAGGACTGGAATACGAGGTAGTCCGGAGACGGTAAAATGCATTCATTAGGCTGTGAGTTTGAATATGTAAAAAGAAAACAGTCAAAATCAGCAAATCCAAGAGCTTATCCCAAAGCTTCTCAATTAACTTTCATTTCATATTACCCAATCTACCACCTGAGTTTATATTCAACCGTGTTTTCGGCATCAAGCAAAACGATGAACTTCATTTGTATATTATCAATTTATCTCAACTCCAATCTGGCTGATTTATTTCACATTTGTAAAATCTTTGTGGATGATAAATATCACATGCTCACCCTACTAAAGTAGCTAAATTTTTTAAAATGTGATGAATATTTCAAGCTTTCATTAAACAAAGACCACATAATGGAAAATATAAACAAACTAGCAATATTTTTGTCATGCACAGAAGAGCGTTCACACATACTCCTTGCTTTATAACAGTTTTCATTCAGAAATCTTAATGCAATCATCCAACTTGACTGCTACCCAAAATTCCCTATGATTGCAGAACCAAGAAGAGGCCCTCCTTCTACAGTTCCGTAACATATTTACCTTTTCAAAATTTTTATCTTGAGACCACTTTCCCAGAAATACCTTTATTTACCTACATCCTAGGCCAAAAAGTAAAAACCTTAAAGAAGTAATAAATGTAATCTGACTTAAGTCAAATTACTAGCATGTAATAACTATTTAGCATATGATTGATTTCAAACCTATGGTCCCAAGTGAACCACACTTACCCTCCTGAAGGAAAAAACAAACCTAATATTGACCTTTGTAATAAGTCAAGATAATGGAGTAGTCACTGTGAAATACACTAAACAAAACAAAAAACCAGCAGAGGATTAAGATATAAAATATACTTCTTTTAAAAGAGCCAAGAAAAATAAAACAAAACAGAAAAATGTGGAGAATGCAGTATACAAAATAGAAGAAAAGAAAAAGAGAAAAGAAAAATCGAAAGAAACAGTAATTCTTCTCTCCTCAGAAAAATCCAAGGAGCCAACAGATGGAGAAGTATCAATCAACCACCAACAGAGCTCCTGCACCAGAGGTGACTGCTTTTACAAAGATCTATGCCACATGTATTTGATGCCTTCACTCATCTGACATTCTAGTTGGAAAAATATCTAGTCCTCAAAATAGAAAAAATTCAGTACATATAAATAGATATCTATATTTATATCTGTATCTATCTATATACATCTATCTCTCTCTCACTCTCTCTCTCTATATATATGCGGTGCCCAAAGTGTGGCACAGAACAGCAATTCTATGTCTGAAAATGAAGAGGCCCTAGTTGCCTGTGGCTTGAACTAGCACACTGTCATCTGTAAGTCACCCAGCCACTAGTATCTCCCAACTACGTCAACATTCCTCAAACCATAGCTGATCATGTTTCCTCATCTCAAGAATCTGAGTCCCTAAAGAAGAGAAACCCACGCCATGCTGCTGACTACCTGACCTCAACCTGCCTTTCCAATGCCCTATCTCCCACCACAACCATCACCTCTCCTCCCCTCTCACACACACCCTACAGGGCCAGCCAAGCTACAACACTTGAAATCTCCCAAAAATACACTGTGGCTTCCCACCTCTTGTCACTTCACAACGTCACTCTGTCTAGAACACTCAACATATCCAGATTACATCCATTCTCCATAGTAAGTCCTAACATCACTGGCCATACTTCTCTGATCCTTCGAAAAAAGTGTATCTCCTTTATCTGGATCCCCACATCACTGCATCTCATCACTACAGCTGCACTTTTTTAAGGCCCTTACTTCTTTCTAGCTTACATTCCTATTATATATGTACATATACACGTGCACACACACACAGTTTATCTATATATACAAACATACATATTTAAGTAGAGAAAGAAATATGTATTTGAAATTATAAATATAACATATATTATAAGTATATACATATACACATACTAGATACACAGTTGACCCCTGAACAACGTGGAAGTTAGGGGCACCAACCCCCAATCCCTAGCAGTCAAAAATCTGTGTATAACTTTACAGTAGGCCCTCCCTGTGCACACATGCATGTAGTCCTCAACCAACTACAGATCACATATTACTGTAGTATGCATGCAGTGAAAAAAAATCCATGTACTGGATCCGAGCAGCTCAAACCCATGCTATTCAAGGGTCAACCGTATATACATATATATGTAATGCATGTATACATTATTTCTCATTCAAGAATATGAGACCTTGAAGTCCAGACTGCTCTTCATCTTTGTATCTTCCACAAAGCTAACACTGCGTGTTGCACACAGCAGGCTACAATAAATAAGACAGTAATAATGGAAAGCAGGCCGGCTAAAACAATAGAATAGACTTCCTACTTCATCGATCTCCGTAATACAGACAATTCCTCTAACAGAACAGATATACTTTTTAGGAGACAGCAGATTCATTTTTTTAATGTATGTAAGTGCTGAGAAAAAAAGATATTAATAACTATGCATTAAAACAACAAAAATTAGTTGAACTAAACCAAGAAAAGGCCTTAAAAGAGCAAAGACCAGATCTCATTTGACCATAATAAAACATGCTTTCAAAGATGTAAATGTAAAGAAATAGGTCATATTCAACAGAAATCACACCAGCAATTGGAGTGTCATGGGTGTGATATATGCACTGTCTAGGCTTAGCAAAATTCACAACAGAGCTGAGAACGTCAAAGGAAAATATATTCTATCCCCTTTCTAGTAGCAAAATTTTAATTCAAGACTTAATGTGAAGCTATACAAGGAAAATATAAGAACTGAAATATAAAAACAAACATTAAAAAGCCATACTTTGTATAAGAAGTTGACAAGAACAAAAAACAGCAATCTTCTTATTCTCCTAATGTGTTTTCTATAATCAGAAGAAATGTTTGATTTAAGAAAATGTAATTATTTGCAGCATGTACAATTACACTGAATTTTATAAAATGTGAAGAACTCTAATAACTCTGCATGTGATCACTCAACCTCATCTAGAGTAAAACAAAGGTCTATTATCATTTCAGATTATTTATTGCATTTAGCATATTCTTTTCTAATTTTTTAATTTTTTAATTGGCTAGACTTTTGAAACTGATTTTCAGATTTCTTAAGAATATATCAACTGACTCTTCAAGACAGTATCTACATACACATTACTATACATAAAATAGATAAACAACAAGGATCTATTACAGCACAGTAAACTATGTTCAATTTCTTGTAATAACATACAATGGAAAATAATCCGAAAAAAGAAAGTATATGTATAACTGAATCACTTTGCTATATACCTGAAATTAACACTGTAAATCAACTACACTTCAATAAAACAGTGTCTACACAAATTAAGAAAAAATAAACAGAATTATTTATTCAATGCTATCATTTCCTGAATACCTACTATGTATTTAATCCTCAAAACAACTAGTGGCTCACTGAATACTCATTTCAGTTCCTTTTGCTCTTTCTTAAGAGAGATTCTTAAAATAACTACAGAGAAATTCTAGAAATGAGAAACAAAAATTGAAACTGAAACACAACAACTAGTTTAAAAAAGAGATGAGGCACTGAAGAATTAGTAAATTAGAAAATAGATAAGAAAAATTAACCAGAATACAGGGTTTTTTTCTTAAACAGGATCATATGTATAATTAACTCATTATATTTATAATAGATCTCAAAAGTGCTTCAAACCACTTTCTTCATTAAGTATACAGCTATACAGAAAAAAATCTTTTTACTTCTCTTTTTCAACAACAACAAAGGGAAAAAAAGAGAATGAGAAAATTAAAGGTGAGTCCAGGAAACTCAGTATCTAGATAACAGCCATTCTGGAGAGAAAAGAGGAATCAGAAGGAAAGAAATAATCAAAGAACTAATTCAATTAATTTTCCCAAAAGTGAGTATTCAAAGTGAATGATCAATACTATGGATATAAAGGCATAACACAGTCAAATTTCAGAACACTGAGGGAAAAGAAAGAAAATCTCAGCTTTGAGAGAGAAGGGGGACCAAAGAAAAACAAAGAAAAATCGATTTTTACACTTGAGTGACATTAGAATTTTCAGGAACAACACTAGAAGCTACAAGACAACTGAGCAATACTTCCAAAATTCAAAGGCAAAATTATTTCTAACCTACAACTCTATCCAGCCAAATCATCGATTAAACATTAAGATAGACTAAAGCCATTTTTAGACAAACAAGGCCTCAAAAAATATACTTCCCATGTACCTTTCTCAGAAAGTTATAGAACGTGGTGATTCACCAAACAACCAAAGGAATCAACTAAAATAAGCTAAAAGTGGTCACCTTTGGAAAGCAAGAAATGGGGTGGAGGAGAAAGTTTTCCAGCTATTTAACATTTGGAATTATGTACAGAGACAACTCATAAAATCAAAGGTAAATTATAAGGAAAAAAAAGACAAGCCATTTGTTGGGAGAGGATACTCATCATGTATGTAGTCAACCCAGAATTAATATCCAGATTATAGACAAATATCAAGACCAAACATCCAATAAAAAAATAAATGAAACAAAAAAAGAATTTCATAGATGAGGAAACATGAATGGCCAATAACATGAAAAGCTTCTCAATATCATCAGCAATCAGAGAAATCAAATAAAACTACAATGAGTTATTCTTTTACACCTTCTAGATCAGTATTTAAAAGTCTAACATCGTCAAGAGTTGCCAGTAAGAATGAGAAACAACAGAAACTTTCATACGCTGCTGATGGGACTGTAACTTGGGAGAACCAGTCTGGAAAACATCTGCATTACCTAATAAAGTTGAAGATGTATTTACCCAAAAATTCAGCTATTCTGTTCCAAGTTACATATCCTGCAGAAACTCTTGCACACGTGTGAGAGGAATGCACAATAATTTTGGCCACAGTACTATTTTTATAACCAAAAATCCAAATTTCTACTAGAAACAAATCAAATTTTCATCTACAGAACAGATAAATATGTTGCAATATATTCCCCAAATAAAATATTCTAATAGTACTTAAAAATGAATGAACTAGAACAACATACAATAAAGCAAGTCACAAAGCAAGACTTGTATGTCTCCTGGATGATGCCATTTACATAGTCAAAGAGCAAAACCAAATATGCATAAGTGATAAAACTATAAAGTAAGCAACAGAACGATAAACAAAATTTAGGACAGTAGTTATCTTTAGGGAGTCAGATGGGATGGGATTAGGGAAGGACAAATGGGACTTCATCATGTGTGTGCGTGTGGCAGGTGGTGTATTCTTTGGTACTATAAAAGTTTTATAATAAAATTCTGAACAAAACACAAGGACAGACCCATGATTGAAAAGAATACAAAACTTGCATACATTAACCAAAAAACTTAAGTCCACTGAGGGCCAGAGAGTTTAAGGACTTACCAAGAGAGTTAAGTCTCAAAATTCAGAACTCAAGCTAGGTTTGTCTGACTCAAAATTTGACAACCTTCCCTTTTAGACAACCAAAAAGTTAGCTTGGCTAATTTATAAAATATATATAAATTTCATTTTCAAATAACAAAATTAAAAGAGAAATTATTGGAATTAAAAATGCCAAAAGTTTCAGGTGACCATCAATGGAGAGGGCAAATACCCGGAGCAGTGGCATCCATGAGAGTGGGACATGCAGATACACCTCATTTCTCTGTGTTCAGCTTTATGACGGTTCACAGATACTGTATGTTTTACAAACTGAAGGCCTGTGGCAACCTTGAGTATGAAGAGCAACTCTATCAATGCCATTTTCCCAACAGCATTTGCTCACTTCGTGTCTCTGTGTCACATTTTGGTAATTCTCTCAATAATGAAAAAGTTTGGATTATTATTATATTTGTTATAGTGATAAGTGATCAGTGATCTCTGACGTTACTATTGTAATTGGTTTTTGTTCTGTTTTACTAAGGTATGCACATTATTTTTTTAGACATAATACCATTGCACACTTAGACTACAGTAGACTGTAAACATACTTTTACAGACACTGGAAAATCAAAAAATTCATGTGACTTGCTTTGTTACAATATTCTCTTTATTGGGTGGTCTGGAACTGAATCCACAACATCTCTGAGGTCTGCCTGTAGTCTGAAGACTCAACTGTGCAATAACCAATGCAGCCCTAATTTGCCACGAAAGCAAAGAGAAGGGGCGAACACCTCCCGAGGCCCTTGTATGCAAGGGCGTTTTGTATGCACTGTTTTGTTAGACCTTTCAACGATGCTAGGTGTTAGGCACTATCTTCATTTTACAGATAAGAAAAATAAGATTCAGAGAGCTAAGGGAGAAGACAGTCCTTAGTGGGTATTCCCTGTGCCCCTTCTGGCTCAGAGAAGCCTAGTCTGCCAGGCGGATGAGCAGGAGTGTTCAGAAGATGACTACAACAATATTACAGACACTAAGAGAACTATACACAAGAGGAGGAAATGAAGAAGCCAAAAGAAAAATCAGAACAATTTCTTCTCTCTGAAACTGTGCCAACATCCACCTAATACTCCACCAAATATGAGAACAAATGGTTGCTTACCTGTGTCCAGGATGGTAAACAGCGGTGTTGATTCCATGAGGATAATGACTACTGAAGCTGAAACAGTGACTCTCCTGATAGCTCTGATTTGTTCCAACGCTAAATTTAAGAAGATAAATAATAAATACCATTAAACCACAGTGATACCACTACATACTCACTAGAATGTCTGTAATTAAGACAGACACCACTAAATATTGCTGAGGATGTAAAACCACCAGCACTCTGATACATTATTAGTAGAAATATGGATGACACAACCACCTTGGAAAAGGTCTGGCAGCTTCTTATAAAGATAAACTGTATCTACTCTATGATTTAGCAGTTCCACTCAAAGATATTGACCCAAAAGAAATGAAAGCATATACCGGTAAAGACTTGAACAAGACTGGTCATAGCAGTTTTATTCACAATAGCACAAAACTGGACACTAAGAGCTCCATCAATAGAAGAATGGATAAAGAACTCCAAAGTGTTATCTACTGAATGTTTGTGACTCCCACAGACTGTATCTTTGTATCCCCCCAAAATTCACATATTAAGCCCCTAATGCCACTGTGATGATATTTGGAGATGGTATCTTTGGGAGCTATTGGGTCACAAGAAAGGAACCCTCATGAATGGGATTAGTGCCCTTATAAGATGAGGCCAGAGAGCCAGCTAGCTCCCTTCCCACCACGTGATGATACAGGAAGTCAGCAGTCTACAACCCAGCAGAGGATCCTCTCCAGAACCTGACAGTGCTGGCACCCTGACCTCAGATGTCTAGCCTCCAGAACTGTGAGAAATAGATTTCTGTTGTTCAGCCACCCAGTTTATGGTATTTTGTGATGAGCAGCCCAAACTAAGACACATGAGATATTCATATAATGAAATACTAATCAGCCATTAAAAAGAATAAACTACTGACACATGTGAAAATATGGATGAATCTCAAGATACGCTGAATGAAAGAAGATGGACAAAAAAGTACATACTCCATGGGTCCATTAATGTAAAGCACTACAACAGACAAAAGCAACCTATAATGGGGGAAAAAATTATAAACAGTAGCTGCTCTGAGAGTGGCTGTGGGCAGAGGTTTACTGGGAAGAGGCATGAGGGAACTTTCCAGCACGATGGTAACGTTCTGTATCTTGATAGGGTTGAATCGCACACGTGTGTGCATTTGTCATAACTCACTGGCTTGGGCACTTAAGAGCTGTGTATTTCATTGTATGCAGATTTTATCCCAAAAGAAAGAAAACTATAAGCAAATGTTGAATTTTAATTAATATAAACATAAATATTTTAGCATGCATATCATTAATTCAAGTACTGACTCTGAAATACGTTAAAAAATAAGACTGATAAATGGCCAGATAAAGAGATGGATAGAAATATAACACAGCAAGTATAGTAAGACACTAAATAGAATTTTAGTGGAGGTATATGAGAGTTTACTAAAAAATTCTTTCGACCTTCCTTCTATATTTGCAATCTTTCAGAATAAAATGCTGGTGGCGGGAAAGAAGCAAAATCTGAAAGAGAAATAAACATTATTTCAAATAGGACATCCCAAAGAAATCGCACTCTTACCTTACAAGGTAGCTTCTAAGTTCTCCTCGGTAACTGATGACCAAGAGCTCCGCAGACCACTGTGCGCTTGCTTCGTACTCTAAAAATATCAACCCAGCAACAGCACAGCCCAAATCACCTGCTGAGCCAGACGCCTGCAGGAGAGGGAGAAGGCAAGCTACTAAAAAGATGCCAGATGGACGTTAACTTATGTATAACTGGAAGATATCCAAGACACTGGCCTTGCTGGGTGTACTTTAAATAAGATGGCCCCAGAACTGATCTGTATTTGAAGAACCATGCAAGCCAGAGTGCCCAGAACTAGACACTCAAGTCTAGACCAGCCCTTCCAGCCACAGGCTGGGAACACAGCAGCCTGTTTGGGTGAGATGTTCACCTAGTAAGTGAATTTCTGTTTAGACTACAAGTCTAGGGCAAAAAAGAGGGAGAAAAAAAAAGTAATGCCTCAAAGAACTCTAAGATACAGAATTCAGATATAAAGTTTCAAATGTTAATTTCCACTGCCAGTGGTAACCAATACTGAAAGAAAATCTCCAGTTATTTCCATTTGCCTAATCAGCAAGTTAAAGGGAAGGACACTTAGAACACTCACTCAGTGCCAGTATTTCTACATTGCTAAGTACCTGAAGGCATGTGCACCCCAGGAAGCACATGTAAAAAGCCCTGAACGGCTCCTCACTGTCCAGAGTCACTCTAGACGTAATAAAAGATGACAGCCACATGAGGCTACTGAACCCTTGATACCTGGCTAGTCTGAACTGAGAGATGCCAAAAATAAAAATACACACCAAATTTCAAAGACTTGGTACCAAAGTAAGAATGTGAAATATTTCTTTAATAACTTTTACCTTACCATTTTAACATGTAATTGTTTTGGATCTGTTGTATTAACTAAAACATACCAAAAACATTTCACCTGTTTAACTTAATGCTACTAAAATTTTTTAAATTACACATTGATCACATATACAGCTCACATCACATTTCTATCAGACAGTGCTAGTCTAGAAAACAGAAATTCAACCTTCTTACTTTGTTTCCCCAGAACTTCCGTAACAGGAGCCACTGTACTTTTTCAATTTCTGTTCACTCATTTCTGAACAAAAAATCATTCTCTGCATCATTGGTTCTCATCCCTCGCTTCTCATCAGAATCCGCTGAAAGCCCTGAGACACCATTAACGTCTGGGTCCCACTCAGATCCATTAGATCAGACTCTGCGGTTGGAGCCCAGGCAACACAGTAGTTTTAGCTTTTGGTTTCCTTGTCTTTATAAAGTTTCCCAGGTGATTCTAAGATGTAGCCAGAGTTAGAACCACTGTTCTACCTGCCCCTGTACTTTGACCACTTGAGGAAAGAGGATACAAAGTAAAAAGCACTGAATTCCTGAAAGAGATACTTAGAAACTGGATCACATGGGGGAAGGTCACTGCACCTCCTCACAATCTACGTTCTCTAAACTGTAAAATGAGGGTAATATCTACCCCATCTTCTCAAAGGGTATTATGAATACTAAATAAGAATATATCACAAAGTCATTAATAAAGAATAAAGCATGGTACAAATACAAGTTATTACAACCACTAATTTTTTTTCCCTCCACTTGCCATTTCAATTTCTACCCCTTTAGTGTAACAAATTCTAATTCCTCTCGAAGCCGGTTCTGTTGCAATGGCCCACTGACTTCTTTCCTTCACTGGAACTTCACACCAGATTTCTGCACCTCCAGTTAGGACTGACTTACTACCACATTTTAAGAATGGTAGACTATGTCTGGACAGTGCATTACAAACACAAAGAATCAGTACTGCATGTACAGATCTCTAACTAGACTTAAGTATCTTAAATTCACAGCTTATTATTCTGATTTACAGTTACACTTCCTCTTTCATTACGTTCATTCATTCATTCAAGTACCTATATACGAAAGGCAGTCAAAGTACATTTTCTGTTTAAGGTGTATACGAACCGGGGTAATAACGAAGAGTTCACTTCCCATGAGATCAAACACCCGCACAGTCCCCGTGCTTTCGGCATAGGCCAGCAGGGTACAGTCGTAGCTCCACGCCACCCGTCTCCACTGGGGTTTCGGGTCTTTTGGAACTAGAATGAAAAGAAAAGAAGTGCCTTTAACATTACAAGGATAGTAAACACTTGTAGTTCCTGCAACTAAAGAAAGTATTCGAGTATTACCTCATTTCCTAAGGGTCTCTAACACTTCTGTTCGGTAGAAAGTAACAGTTCCCAGAAAGTAAGAGTGGGAAATACAGACCCTGACAAGCCTGCTCCCGCTTATGTGAGTAGCCCCCGTCTGCTAAACCTTCAGGAATGATACACCTCCAAAGACTCAGGGAATTCAGAGAGATCAAAAGCACAGAGGCCGGGCAGAAAATAACTGCAATGCAATGAGTTCAGTTCCTCCAAAGGCAAAAAAGAAAATTTCAAGTGAGATCTTTTAAATATGTATATCAAATGTAGACACTAAAGAAATATAAGGTGGGATGATACTGACACAGGATTAGAAAGAGAAAAAAATACATATGTGCATTAGTCAAGTGAATCAAGAACTGAGCTTAGCCAATCACACAATTAAAAGATTTTGATCAGCAACACCTTCATCATCCAACACCTGTATTTCCTTCTGTTCTGAATTGTTCAGTACAGCAATTAAAAAGGCCACCAGCTGCACAAGAAAAAGGGGCTGTGAAACTCTAAACTGTGTGAGGTTTGTTTGAGGGTTTTGATCTTTCGTTTGCTTCTGTTTCCCCTTATTAGAATATCAGAACTGAAGAGACAGGCTGGACCAGTGTCTTCCCTTCACCGACAAAAATTCCAAATGGTTAGGAGACTCGAGGTGACACCACAAGTCAGGATTAGAATGAAGCCCAGAGCCTAAGGGTTCCCCACGCAGTGTGTGCCCATCACAACACACTGCCCCTCGGCCAGAGTCTGGTTTAGCCTGAGGGGTGCTGCCTCAGATATGTTTCCGGAATTCATCGCCTTCTCTCTATTTTTCTGCTGATATCCCCATTCAGACTGCATCACCTCTCACTTAGTTTCTCACAACAGCCTCCTAACTGATCTTGCCACCTTCAGTCTCCTCTCTTCTAATGCTTCCTCAATAGTATCCAAAGATACCTTTGTAAAGTAGGAAGATGACCAGATCGCAAGCTTCTGCTGCTAAATCCCTGATGCTTGTCCATTTCCAACATCAAAGTCCAAACTCCTCCACATACATGAAAGGCCCTTCATGAATGGTCCCATCGTAGCTGTCCTCCCACTCCTTCCTCCATCAGACACCTAATGACCCACTAGTAACACAACTGCTTGGCGAGTACACCACACATGCTCCTGTCTCTGTGTCTACCACACACAGCCGTTTCCCCTAGAACGTTCATCTCCAACACTGCTCAAACGGTTCGTGTTTATTACAACTGCGGTGACAAACTGCCACCTCCTCCTCCTTTGACACTCTTCAAAACTGACCACTGTCCTCTCTGTGCCCCCAAAATGCTGTACAACCATCCCTCATAGCATTTTCACACCAGATTATGCTGTTTACATGACTGTTGCCCGCACAAGTCTGAGACGACATCTCACTCAACACTACCACCCCACAACCTGGACTGGGAAGTGGTTACTGTTTCCCTGATGAGTGAGACCCAAGCCTGTCAGGAAAATCTACAGCAACAGGGCAAGGAAAAGCTAAGGGCTTACCATGCTCAGAGACTAACAATTAAATGTGAGTTGTGTAACCGAAGTCTTCTCTCCACCTGAAGAAGGTACTATAGGGTTCAAGTTCCCTCTTATCTCTGCAATATATGTAAAACATGTTCTAGACATGGAAAAGTTCACCAAATGCCAATGAGTTTCTTCATTATGACTATGTATCAAGAGGTGAAAAGGCATGGCAAAAAAAAAATCTTAGAGAAGCCCTCGAACACAAGAGGGTCTAGTGAATTTTATTAAAGTCTAACAAAATACTGCATATATCCTGGAAAAGCAGTTTTTTAAAGAGGGGAATAAAATGAACAAAAAGATCAGTTCTCTGTCCTCAGATAGCTTTAAAAGGAAAAAAAATCGAACTTGGAAGTAAACTTAGGCACAAAATGACCAACAACACAAGACTACAAGACCCGCATCTACACAGATACTATGTAAACACCAGCAAGAAGGCAATTCAATACCCTGAGAAGGATTCACGGGCTAAAGAAACACAGCAACATTTTTCCATTATTACTGTTTTACTTGAGGTAACAGATCTTTCCTCTTATTTCATTTTGATAAGAGGATAAACAGATTTACGCACCACATTGTATCTGTCTGAAGTAAGTTCCATCCGAAGGAAATTTGTCTTTACTATTACTTCTAGTTATAACCAGTAGCTCCAGAAAACTCAGCATGTGTTTTGACCCAGATAAAGATATATTTTCATTACAAGATAAGGTTTCACATAACAATGCGAAAATAAAGACATTATCACCAGGTTTTTCCAGCACCCTATGTGGTTTTGGAAATAGTACAGATTTTCACAAAGCTAAGTGACAATGAAGTTTTCTGAGAAGTATTCAAAAAGGCTGATGATAAAATTAACGAGCAATTTGACAACTGCCGTGTTCCTGGTGAAACTGTTTACACTCGCTCATCTCCTGCACCAGCTGTGGCCCCTTCAACCTACCCAGACGCCAAGCTCCTTTCAGCTCAGGGCTTCTGTCAGTGCTGTCTTCTCTGCCTGGAACACTCTGCCCCTGGCTCCTTTTCATCTTTCTCATCTCAATGTAAGTCTCACCAGCCCTCTCTGACCACCCTGTCTAAGCAGCCCCGAGACCCCACTGTTCTCCCCCATTCCAATGATTCCACATCTTTTACAGCCCTTATGCCAGGTAAGTATAGTATTTGTCTACTTTTCATTGTATGCTTTAAGCGTTAAGCTCTGAGTTCCACAATGTCAGGCGTTGCCCATCTTGTTCATCACTTTACCATCAGCACCCAGGCCTCTGCCGTACACAGCAGCACTCAGGTGCTAAGGAGCACGCTTCAATCCAGTGTTCATTTACCCAAACTAGAAATGGAAAAGGGAGAAAAATAAAACGAGGAACACCTGGTTTTATTCTCAGTGGTGCCATGAAACAGCTGGGTGTGACCATGGGGCAATCACCAAGGCTTCACGGAGCTGCTCTCTCCCAAACATCCTTTGACTTTTACATTAAAAATCAGCAACAGCAAACTCGTGGCACTAGAAGGACATGCAGAGGAGCTAAATATTTAAATGTGTGAAGTAACAGTGTTGGTGGAAGATATGGGAAAATTTTTACAGTCCTAGAATAAGCAAGGTCTAAGCATGATAAGAAACTCGGAAGTTACAAAGGAAAAAAGAAAAATGACAAATGCAGACACCAAAAAAAAAAAAAAAAAAAAAAGCTTCATGGAAAAAAAAAAGAAGCCATAACACATTTAAAAGACAGATCGATAGGGAAAAATATTTGCAACATTTATGACAAGAGTAACATTCATACTACATAGAAAAACTACAAACCAGTAAGGAAAAGTCAACTAATGTAAGAAGAATATAGGCAAAAGGATACGATCTAACAATCCACAAAAAATAAAAATAAAAATAGCCACTTAACATGTTCTAGCTAATAACTAAAGATATGCAAATTGAACATGAGATGCGTTTCTCCCTGTGCCTGCAACCTGATGAATATGTTAGAAATAGGTAACATACGGTGCTGACAATGGAGAAGAGAAATGGCTTCAATCATATCTTTTTCATGGTTGTATAAATAGGCACAACTTTCAGGAAGGAATTATGGCAGTAGCTGTCACACTGTGAATACTACACCTATAGACAAACAGGTGTCTTTTCCAGCGCGGTTAGAAGGGGAGGGGAGTGAGATGGGCAAGAGAAATAAGAAGCCAGTCTAAACTTCTGCCAAGAAAGAAAGAAAGAAAATGTGGCTCACATCCTCACAATGGAATACTGTGACTACATTTAAAAGACCGAATTACGTCTGTACACACTGACTGGGAAAGCTATCACCAATTCAGCAAGTGGGGGAGCGAACTGGAGAACTACATGAGATGACCTTGTTTTGTTACCCCCAAAAAAGTCAATCCATGTACATAAATTTCTTAACTCAATGTCTCCTCCCCTGTTTTCTGGCCCTCTAAGTATATGTGTTATACTCTGTGATTGGTTGTGATTATTCCACTAGCTACTAATGTTCCATTTCTTCAGTTTTTTCCTCCATTTTTCAATTTGGATAGTTTCTTTTGCAAAGCCTTTGAGGTGGAAGACTTTTGTGTGTGTGAGAGCTACTGCCAAAATTCCTTCCTGAAAGTTGGACCTATTTATACAACCGTGTATACACAAGTTCATACAAGCATAGAAGATTTTATATTAAATCATTAACATAAGTTGCTATGAAGAATGCAAACTGAGAAAATAAAACAATCTTTTTGTTACTTTTGCTACTACCATACTGTTTGAATTTGTTACAATTATGTACTGCTTTTGTAATTAAAAGAGAAAAAAAAAAGTTACTCGTTTCAGAGTAGGCCTCCCACCATAAAATTAAACTATGTCAAAGAATGGTTTCAGGTATTTTACGACAAGCAGTACAAACAGAAGTGAAACAGATGAGGTGAGCCCCAGGACCACCCCTGCTCTCTGCCAGGAAGCACTTTCTGGAATGTGCTGCAGGAAGAGGGACATCAAACAGAAGTCTCACTGAGCAGAGATAAAGGGTGGAGTCTGGAGTTTCTAAGCTGACTAGAATTTGCAAGGCAGAGAAGTGAGTGAGGCAGAAAAGGGACTTAAAAAATCTGCAGAGAAATCTCCTTGGGTCTTTGGCCAAATACAAAGCTACACACATGCAGAGATTCTATAAGGCCAAGAAAAGGAAAAGTATCATAGAAAAACAACTATCAGAGATTGGAGAGCATTTGAAAAGGTATGAGCTCCACCTCGTCACAGCGGAGAGACTACTGAACACTCTGAGCATCTGCAAAAGATCTTAGAAAGGCCTCACCTTAAAGCAGGGCTGAAAAACCCTCAACATAAAAGCTGTTCTAAACCTTATCTTACATGTGGTTTTTAACTTAATTTTTAAAAAATATTTTAAGATTTCTTAAGTCTTAAAAAAAATTAAGTCTTAAAAAGAAGTCTTTCAAAATTAAGCCAATCAACTACAGAAATCAACTACTTCCCAGAACAAAACTCAATAAATTAGGGGAGGTATAAATATCAGACACTCAGTAATATAGCAATCATAATGTTAAGCATACAATCTAAAGTTGCTAGATATGTGAAGCAGGAAAATATAACCCATAATTATGAGGAAAGTTCATCAATAGAAACATACCCAGAAATCACACATACTGAGAAATAAGATGAGGATGTCAACAGAACTATTAAAATATATTTGGGAATACGAAGGAAAACAAAGATGGGGGAACAGAGGCTCTCAACAGAATCTGATGGAGACTATAAAATATCAAACCGCTGGAAACTATAAAATATCAAACAAATTTTAAAAACGAAGAAGAAAACACCTGAAATGAAAAATTCACTGGATGGAGTTAAAAACAAATTAAACAATGCAGAGGGGGAAAAAAAATCTTCCACCTTAAACACCTCACAAAAGAAACAATCCAAACTGAAAAATGCAGGAAAAAAACTAAAGAAACAGAACATCAGCAGCCAGTGGAATAATCACAGCCCATCTACAATACATATACTTAGAGCGCCAGAAAACAGGGGAAGAGAGACTGAGAGAAGAAACTGTATTTGAATTTTAAATAATGTCCATAAATTTTGCGAATGTGATGAAATCTACAAATCCACTCATCTAAGAGGCTCAATGAACCTCAAGCAAGCTAAACTGAGAAAACAAAACCAAGTAACATGATAATAAAATTTCTGAAACCAATGATAAAGAGAACATCTTAAAAGCACTGGAGAAAAAGGACACGTTACCTACAGGGAAATAAGCAATGACTGCCGGCAAAAACAAAACAATGCAATGACATCCCTAAAGAGATAAAAGAAAAAAAAGGTCAACCTGGAATTCTATATCCAGAGAAAGTATTTTCTAAAAATAAAGACAAAAATCAAAGATGGTTTCAGACCAATGCAGGGAATTTATTAACAGACCTGCATTACAAGAAATATTAAATTCTTCAAGTTGAAGGAAAACACTATCAATCGGAAACTCAGTTTTACAGAAAGAAAAAGTTGAAAAGTAATAGAAATGGAAAACAGAAGTAAACATAAAAGATTTGTCCTTGTTTTTTAATTTCTTAAAGAGTTACTTGACAAAAACAATACATTGTGACAGTTTAATGTATATAAACAAATCTGACAACAGTACAAAGGAGTAGGAAGGCATGGGTGTATACTGTGTAATAAAATAATTATTAAATGTACATTATAAATCCTAGAACAAACACTTAAATAAAACAGAAGAGACAGGACAAATAGAAAAACAAGAAGGTAAAACTAAACCTAACCAGTTCAATAACTCCATTAAATGTAAATGCTCTAAACACTAAAATTAAATGACAAAAATTGTCAGACTGAAAATAAAAGCAAGACTCAATTATATGCATTCTACAAGAGATGTACATTAAATACAGATACACAGATAAATACAAAGAGAGAAAAAGATATGTCATGTAAATGCTAATCACAAAAAAAGCCAGAGTAACTATATTAATATTTGATAAAAATAGAACCCAGGACAAAGAGAATTACTAGAGCTAGAAAGGGACATTTCATCACAGTAAAGGAGCCATTTCATCAAGATAAAATAACATGTAAGCCCCGAAAAACTAGAATCCTAAATACATAAAGAATGACAGAACTAAAGAGTAAGATAAACAAACACACAATTATATTTGGAAATCTCAACCCTCCTCCCTCAGGAATTGATAGAACAACTAGACAGAAAATCAATAAAGATACAAAAATTTGAACAGCTCTAACACCCAACTCAATTTAATCAACATTTATAAACCACTCACTATACCCAACAACTGCACCATAGCAAGAATTTAATTCTTTTGAAAACAGACCATATTGTGGGACATAAATCAAGCTTTAATAAATTTAAAAGGTTAAAATCATATTGAATACAGTCTCTGACCACAGCAGAATTAAATTAGATATAAATAACAAAAATGCTTGTTGAAGAAAAAAATGTTTAAAGTCAGTGATCTAAACTTTCATCTTCCATCTAGTCAAATAAGAGCAAAACATATCCAGTAGGTAGAAGAAAGGAAATAAAAGCAAAAATCAAAGAAAACAGACAAACAATAGAAAAAGAAATCAAAATTTAGTTTTTCATTAAATATTAATAAATTGATAAAACTCTGTCCTGACTGATCAAGAGACAAGAAAGAGAACACAAACTGCAAATATCAAGAACAAAAAAGGGACATCAGTACAGATCTGACAGACAATAAAAGGATAACAAGGAAATAGTATAAATAACTTTAAGCCAATATGGTCTACAATTTATAGAAAATGCCATAAAAACTGGAACTGAAAAAAGAGGTAACTGAAATTTTAAAAAGCTTTATGCCTATTTTAAAATTTTCAAAACTCCACGTTTCACTGGTGAATTCTATCAAATATTTAAGAAATAATTCCAGTTCCACACAAACTCTTGCAGAAAATAAAAAGCAACACTTGCCAACTCATGTTGAGACCAGTGCTACTCCAATGGCAAATCAGAAAGACATTACCAAAAAAATGTATAAACCAATATCCCCATGAACACAGATGCAATAATCTGCTGTTTTATTCACAACTATCTGCACAAAGGCCTAATGATGGTTCCACCCTGACTGTGAAATCAAGTGTAACACTGAGGTGCTTACTGCGCAGAGATCAAATCTGTCGGCACTTTCTGGATAATTTGGGTAGTTGGGAGACCTATGTCCTAACACTTAGGATGTTACCCAGGGAAAAAAAAAGATACTTTGGAAAGTTCTTCTTGAACTTCAACCTCAACAACTTAACAACCTACCTTTAAGAGAAGAAAGCAGATTATAAAACATTTCACTTTCACAGAACATATCCACACTAATACAGAAAAATGTCTGAAAGAACAGATCATAAAATGTTAACAGTACTTCTCTCTGGATGGTGTGCCTACTTTTATTTTCTACTTTTTCCTCATTCTTAGTTTCTAAAGTTTTTACTGAGAAAGCATATTATTTTTTCAGTAAGAATTTTAATCTCTAAAAATATGAAAATAAAATTATCATATAATCTGAGGTTCCTGAATCACAGTTTGAGAATGAAATGTTTCATTTCAAAATCTGGGTGCTTCCAACAGGCTATGCTTCTCAGCCTTTTTCATGTCAAGACACACCGAATATTATGCTTGTATGGCGCTATGGGTAAATTGATGAGGCTGCTGGAAACAGGAGGCAACAAGTCTGAGCCTGTGCTGTCACAGGGCAATCGGACCACTGGAGGGCTGATGGGACCTCAGCACATCTACAAGAGGCAAGCTGCTGCTTAGCATTAGGACGCTCTGATTTATGGGATCTCAAAACCAGAAACAGGAGGAAACTCTCCTGATGAACACAGTACAGCTCTAAAAATATACAATTCCATGTGCTACTTTCAGGTCACTATTCAAGACAGAAGGAGAAGACGAAATTACTATCTATGGCCTGGCAAACACAGCCAAAACAAGTTGTAATCCACATTTAGAACATTCTCAAATAGCATACATTTTAACTGAAAAATACCAAAGCGGAATCAAATAGCTCCTATCTTAGTTTGCAGACTCTACAATATGTAGTTTCAAAAACGCATTAACAACAATCTGGCTCCTTCTCTCCAGGCGTACACAGGAAATATCACTTGGCATATGAGAGTTATTCCCATCAAGATGAGTCAGATAATAAGCAAATGATTATTACCTCACATTATATGAAACGGAAAGATGCCATTAATGCAGCATTAAAGTCATCAATTTATACATTCAGAAGCCAACAAAATAAAACATCAGTTCTCAAAGCATTATTATCTCATTCATACTACCACATTAACTGTACACAGTAAAAGCTCTAACAAATATTACAATCTGTATGAAATACAAAAGGGTTAAGCTTCCTACTGTCATGTTAACTTATAGACTTCTCAATTTACTTACTGGCTCAGAGCAGGAGTCTAGTGTCAAAGCTCAAAGGGCCCTGTATGTCTGAATTACTCCAACATTCTGAGCATCCTTTCTCGAAGCCCACCACAGGCTCCCTAAGCCCTCATCCAACAAAAGGGAAGCACGGGGAAAAAGGCAATTGAATACCCCCAAATTACTCTTCTGGGAACTTACTGATCCTCATACATTATTTAAGGCAAGCCTGGTCTATTTCCATAAGTGTTGGTGAAGAAAGCATAGGAAGCAAATTCAGAAAATGCTAGAGTCCCAAGTTTAAGATTTCACAAAAACTACTCCCCTTCTACTATTCTCAAAAGGATACTAAGCAAACATGGCTTTTTATCTACACTTATTGTTCCAGTTGCAGTCTGTGTACACATTTGTGTACAACAGGAATAAAAAATATGAATATGACAATTCATAAACTTATATATGAGTATATAATACAAAATGTATATATTATATACCTATATATATACACACTCATGAATTTCTAAAATTAACTCAGAAGAAATAAGCAAATATCCACTTGGATATGATCAAAAGTTATATTCTTACTAGTGGCACTAGAAATTAAAAAAAAAAAAAGTTGAGTGAGGCAGGAGCCCTCCCTTCAAAGAATTTACTATCTAATTAGGAATCAGACAAGCAAGTCAACAATTAAAAAAGGAAAGTAGATAAGGCTAGGTGTAGTGATACTGGTACAAAAAGTACTACAGAAACATTAAGATGCATAATTTATGAAGAAGAGAGTATGGAAAAAAGGTTTCCCAAAAAAGCTAATGCTTGACCTAAAACATGCAGGACTAATTAAATACAAAGGTGGGAGCACCTAGGCTAAAGGAGCTATCTGTACTAAGCATGGAAAGCACTATGGGGCTGGGAAACTGTAAGCTACTCTGTCCCAGAACACAGGACACACGGCAGAGCCGCCTTACAGAACAGGCAGGCAGACTCTGGAAGGTCTCGTGTCCTGAACTAGAAAATATGAACTGCATTCTACAGTCAACGGTGAACAATTGAAAGGTTTTAGGCAGAATAATAACACTAGTAGTGGTGACTGATAACAGCTTAATGACTCCTAAGTACTCAGTATGTCAGACATTATGCTAAGAGCTTTACATGTATATCAGCTCACATCATTTTTCCACAACCCGATCTGTAAGATCATGCCCATATTACAGACAACTGAGGCTCAGAGAGGTAAAGTGACTTGTCCAAGATTACTACCTAGAAAGCAGTAGAGCCAGACTTGAAGGGTCACCTTGATAGAATCCTCATTGAAAGACGATCAATCTGACAAGCAGTGTAAAGGATGGGTTAGTGAAGAACATACAGAAGAAAGCCTTGTCAGGAGACTGTTGCAAGAAACCAAGTGAAAAAGTGTTAGGAGCCTGAGCTAGGGCTGTGGTAACTGACGTACACAAGCAGGAAGCAAGAGCCATTTACACAGACGCCCAGGTTGTGGCGAAGTTAGGCTGAGGCTTCTCCACTGTATCAGTATAAGTGCAATGAGTTACTTCTCTCTCTCTTCCCTGACGGACTATAAATCTAGGTAACCCGTATCTTATTCCTCACCATATACATAGTGCCTAGGACCACAGTGCCTGGCACAGAGTGGCAACTAAGTAAGTATTTGTGGATGAAAGAAAAGAGGGAAAGGAGAGAAGGAAAAAGAAGAGAAGATGTCTAGATTTCTGGCTTGGTACAGACAATGGTACCACTAACCTGGGCACTGAGATAACAGTGTACTCCAGGTAATAGAAGGAGCAGATTATAAGAAGGGGAGGTAAATTTATGTAAATATGTAGGAAGTTTCACATTTGCCTTTAAGTTACACACTATATGTAAAAACAACTCCACAAGAACTTTATTACTACTTTATCTACTAGTATACATGGAATTGTGTAAGAATAATGATTCTGACACACTAATAGAATTAATATTGCCATTCCTATGGGACTCAAAACATTATTTAAACCATCGATCTTTAATCTTCTGAACACACCTGGACAGCTGAGAATGAGACAAATGAGAAGGAAACCAGCCCGTGGCCACTAATGGCACACTGGACCAGAAGCTTAAGAGCAGCCGGGGAGAGTCCTCAGCACTGGCACGATTTTGCCGGTTTCACAACTACCAAGGCCTCCCTGCTCTGAGCTCTTTCACTTCGATTATTTATGTCATCCTAATGCTGCCTTAAGATAAAATACGCATACCATGTTCCTTCAGTCGAGGAGAAAATGCATGTAAAGCATTAAATACAGTGCCTGGCACACAGTAAGGGCACCATAAATGTTTGTCATCATCCCAGTGACCGTGATTATGATCATTGTGAGTCCTACAACAGTTTAACACTGTTAAACCAACACGAGGTCAGACAAATGGAACTGCAGGCCCTGTAAATAAAATGTAGGTAATAGATGCACTTACCTGTCAACACCCTCTTAATTATCTTCCTCCCGTACAGTTCCCCCTGCCTTTTCACACACTGCTCCCTCAAATTGAAACACTCCCCCATCTTCTACCTTCTACTCATTAAGGTTGCTTTCTGAAAGTCACTTTCTCAACAACATCATCTCACACCCCTAGTTAAACGCTCACTCCGTTTTTCCTTCATCAGATTTGTCAAAGTCTGTAAGTATATACTTGAGTGTCTACATGACTCATGAGGTAAGGGACCATGCATTTTTGCTCACAATCATATCCCTAAGACCCAGAAAAATGGTTCATACACATAAATAATACTCAGGAAACTTTTGCTGAATCATATATCAAAAACTGATCAAATCCCAGACTATATTTACTAGTCTATATCTGACCAACTGTTTACCTATCTATAAATTCTTTTCTGCACTGAATTCAAAATAAAAGACTGTATACACTTACCAATTCTTTATCCCAAAACTGGCTTAGATTTTTTTAAAACAGTTTCAATTTCAAATCTCTCCAAAATTCACATCTTAGAGCAAAACACTTAAGAGAAATCAATTAAGATGTTTTAAAACTATTTTAATAAAGTAATAATAATCTTTGTTAATAAATACTTGCTTAATACCTATTCTGACTTTGAAGAAATATTGTTAACTGCTGCAGATTTGAATTTTTCATTTTTAAAAGATTTTGGAAACTCTTACCTTGACATTTCCCAATAATAGACGTAAAATCGTCTTTTGCAGACCTGCAAAATGTGTAAAATTAAGACAACAGTTTTGCCATAACAACAGTACTCTATAATAGTATGTCACCACAAACACTTGTAGAGCAGGCAACTTCTTTAGACAACATTAAATCATTCCTTCTCTCACACAGATAGTTTTGTGCCTCAAGACTCCTTCATGGGTGACAAAGTTTTCTTCCAACCTTCGTATTTCACTAGGGACAAAGCTACACTAGGAATACAGTGATACAAGCATAACTGATTTTAAGCACGGTCTTTTAATACCATAGAGATGACTGGACCCCATCCCCAAAGGCTCTGGTCCAGTGAATCTGAGATAGGGCCCAACAAAAATATGTATGTTTTTTAAGCTCCATAGATTGATCCTGGTTAAGAACCACTGGTCTACATCATATTACAAAGTTTAATCACTTAGGAAAAAAAAGTCTTGTTTTAATAAGTCAAATAGAAGGTGATCATATTTATATCAGTGACCTATTTAAAATCTGCAATCTTAAAATATATACCAAAGTAGTCTAATAATTATATCTTCAAAAGTGAAAATTGATAAACCTTCTAGAAAAAAATTGTGACAATTATCCAAAACTTTCATGTCCTTAGTATTTGATCCAGCAATTTAAGTTCTGTAAAGTTATCCCTGGGGAATAATTACAGATACACACAGATATCAAGGAAATTAATGCAGCCTAATTTATGAAAGAGAAAAGTATAGCCAACATAAAGTGATTAAGTATTAGATTTTACTATATAATCTCAATGAATATTATGCAATTACTACATGGAAAGATGCTGACAACATATTAATTTTCAAAATTTATCAAGAAAAAGGCATCAAATAGAATGTACAGTATCATTTTACTACCTATATGTAAATATGTTACGCACACAGAATAGTTTCAAAGAACCATATACCAAAATATTAATAGTAGACACTCTGGATAGTAAAACTTGTACTTCTTTCATAAATACTTAACTATATTTTCTAATATTTGTAAAATGACTAAGCATTACTTTTAAAACAAATTTTAAAGACTCTAAGATTTTTAGTCATTTATTAAAATATTATGTTATAACAAAAATCAGGTATAAATATGGAAATAAATTTCCTCAAGAAATTGAACTATTCAGCCTCCAAGTGGAATCGAGCAGAAAGGACATGGTCTTTGAAGTAAAACTGACCTGATTTAAACCCTCTCTATGTGTAACCTAGACAAAATATCCAATTTGATTTCATTTTCCTTTCAATAAAGTAGGCCAAGTAATAGCTTCACAACTTAGGGAAAAGATTAAATGAGATATTACATATAAATTAGCATGAATGAGACCTAAGTAAATTTTCATTACTTTCATCTTTAATATATTCATAAATAATAGTTGTTCTTTTTGCTGGAAAAGGGGAGGGAGGGAGACATAAATCTGTTCTGTCAAAACTTCACAGAATTTACTGGAGGAAGAGGGTGCCTTTTTTATGAGTCTACTATTTTAATGCTTTTTTGTTGTGTTCTGTGACGGTTTCTAATTAGTTCCCATATTTATAACAGCCCATAATCATAAGAAACTATTATTACTCACTCTTTAGGAAAAAGGAAACATACATTAGCCACTTATAATCCACAACTACCACCAAATTATAAATTAAAGTAGCAATTCACAAGTCGTTTTTCATCCACGTGCACACCACACACAAGCAGGTTAAGTATGCCATATTAGAGCAAGTGATCAGAGTCACTTGCATTCACTACAAAACTAAAGTGGGGGAACAGCAGCCCCAGCCCTATCCTGCAAAAGGCAGAGCTGTCTCCTAAAACGAGTGTGTTTCAGCCTTGCATTTTTTCACAAAGACCATTTCCTATTTATAACTGCTTTCTAATATCGAATAATAACCCCAGATACTAGAATTATCTTTCATATTCTAATCCAATCAACAAATATTTACTGAGTACTGGGTGCCTACAACTACTGCCACGGAAGTCAATCTTGGATTGTACACGCTCTTCACTGGAGTAAAGACGCACGTGGAGTAGTGAGAACAAATGTCTTAAAAACTCAGGCACAGCCACCATTCATAGCGTTTACTTCAAGGATCTACCTTGCCCTTTTCCTTTGTGGAGTCTTCCACATCTTTGCTTAAAGACACTTCCCTTCAGGTTACTGAAAAGTAATTTTGTTTGTCTATATTTATTGAACAAAAGCAACCAAGTGCCAGCTGTGAGCAAGTCAGTGGGCTACGCCCTGTAATGCCCTCCCAGCATCTACTTCCCCATCCCACTTGCAAACACGCCACTTACTGATCAAACATAAATTAGACACCTACCACGTGCAAGAAAATATAAAAGTGCTACGGAAAAAGGACAGTCCGTGCCTTCAAGGAACATTCAGTGTAACTGGAGCTGCGGACTTCACATGCCATTCACATGAGTTTTAAGCAAATGGCATCCCCTGGAATTATGCACAGCAGTGGATATATACCTAAATACACTGGAGGAAACCCACGTGCAAACATACAGGTATATATGTGACATGATCAAAAGGTAGCACAGATTTGTAGATAAGAGCATGAACACTGAAGCTAGGATGGCTGATTCCAAATCCTTGGGCAAGTTACTTAACCGCATTTTGCCAGCTTCCTCATTTCTAAAACAGAGAAAAATAGTTGTACCCACTTCACAGGGGTTCTTCACGAGGGAGTTAACACATGTAAAACACAACAGTGCCCAACATTATTAGCATAACCTTATCATTAAGTATAATAATGTGTTGATTATTATAGGAGCATAGAGAATCAGCACCTAACCAATGAGGGGAAGGGGGATCCACTCTGAACGTGTTCCTGAAAGGCTTCCTGATAAAGGTGACTCTTCACCAGATAAGAGTCTTTAGATATACTAAGTTACAAAGCTTTTGCAAACTACAGGCCAGGTTACTAAAATCTTGACAAGCATCACTTTCTGTTGCCCAGAAATCTTCCCTTACCACTTAATCTCAAATGTAGGAGTGAATTCCTAGAGGGCTGGATATAAGTTTTATAAATATTATTTTATATGCTAACAATCCAGTAGCAAATTCTTTTATAAGTCACTTTTTTTTCCTTTTCATCACAATTTTATTAACAAGTTCCAGAAACCCTTGGTCAAAGCCTCCTTGACAAGCCTAAATATCAACCCCATCCCCAAATACATATTCCAACCCTAAGACCTAAAATCATTCTGTTAATGTTCTCATTTCATGGGAAAGAGATGGAAATTTTGACTATTTTCTGCTGCTCACAAAGAAGTCACCCAATGAGCGCATTTCTCAAAAGATACTTTTCACATCACTGCAGCCAATGGGGTAGGAAGTACTAGCCAGCCCATTTCTATGACTAGTATCAGTTCATATACTGTATCAACTTGATGCTCAACGTTGCTGTTAGAAAAGAAGGCCCTGCCTATTAAAGGCATCCAGATGAAGTACTGAAGTTATGAAAGGCTGTCATTACTGCCAATCATTTCTAACCTGATGGTTTTGAGAAGGATCACTGAGACTCCTGATCTGAAGTCGGTGCCCCAGTGGGGGCAAACTCTCTGTCTACTCCCCAAGATGTTGAGGGGTTCAGTTCTAGTTGGATAAATGGGAGAAGAAACTTCACAAACAGAAGGCTAAAACAGCATGTGAGTTAATAGTCACATAATCCCTTGAAAATTCTTAGTTATTGTACATCAACCACACTTAAAATTTAAAAAAAAGAATCTTAGTTCCCATAAATGAAGGAAAACTTTTCTCAAGGGAAATTTTTTAATATGAATAATATTAACAGTTACCT
Source organism: Camelus ferus (assembly GCF_009834535.1). Classification (NCBI taxonomy): domain Eukaryota; kingdom Metazoa; phylum Chordata; class Mammalia; order Artiodactyla; family Camelidae; genus Camelus; species Camelus ferus. Next base: position 10,109,071 of record NC_045710.1, read on the forward strand.
GATCTCCACACACTGATCTTGAACAGCAGCCAGAAGTTTCCCATTGCTGTCATGGGGCAGAATGAGAAACAAAAACCTATGTGAATATTTGTAGCCATATTCAACATAGATGGGATTATTTTAAGAAGTTCAAATCATTTTTAAATTTTTTCACATCTTTTAATTATCCAACTCTTGGTCTTATAATTAGATGAGTATATAGGTACAAAAGAACAATTAAATACAGTTAAATTAAATGAACACATTTAAACAATACTAATCATGTGTGACAAAGGCAATTTATATACAATAAAAATCAAGGCTAGGGGTATAACTCAGTGGTACAGTGTCTGCTTAGTATGCACAAGGTCCTGGGTTCAATCCCCAGTATCTCCATTAAGTATATAAATTAGTAAATAAAAATAAACAAATCTAATTACCCTCCTCCCCCACCTTAAAAAAAAAAAAAACAAGACTGCAAGCCATATGGACCCCAAAATTAATATCTATAATGGATTTTGAATGCTAATCCAGGTAGAGGAACATTACATGAATTTTATACATCCTTACCTTGCAAGCACCAAATGCCAGTTTATCTGTTTATTAACCAAGCGAACCAGTCCATCAGGGAGCAAAAAAGGTGCAGGGCTGAAATCATAACACATTAGCTAACTTAAAATCTAATCATGAAAACTACATGTAAGTAGGTAAATATTATAAACAGCATAGACCTATAGCAAGCAACAGGGATTTTTTTCCATTAGAATATAAAAAGTGAATACCAGCAAACCCAAAACCTAAAGTCACTTATTGGATATCTGAAATTTGACCACATTCACTTCTCTACAGAAAAACATGGTGATGTGCTCAATGACATGAATTTAATGTTCCTTCTAAGGAAAAGATACTGAGGGTGCCAGAAACAGAGCAGAGTGAGCTTAGAAGAGACCCTTCCTGCAATGCACACCTAGAAATTCTGGCTCAACTCACAAACACAAATTCTAGTGTACACCCACACTCAAGAGAAAGAAAGAGAAATCTCCAAGAACTACAAATGAAAACAAAACTGAAAGTCAGAATTGGGTCCAGGACAAAGGGAGGAAGAAGAATGCAACACAAGAGTTAACACCTGGGTAGGAAATGAGCTGTGGGCCACACGAAGGACAGGAGTTGGACGAGAGACTCCTGCGAAGGCCAGGACCCTCACGTGACTGCACTATCAGTGAAAGAACTAGACAGACCTCCCCAGGGCCCAGGGAGGCTTACAGGAATCCCATCTCTGCCTGGAATCCTGATCTGTGGGGGGATGGGAATGAATCGTCCTGTGGAAAATCAAAACCTCAAGTGTTTACTATATGCAAGGCTGGACTGCAGTTTCACTCATGTGATGCAAGATTCCCAAGCAGAAGGTCACAATAGCACCATTCACAAAAGACACGAGGGAACGATCCACCATATGTGAACCAGATAAAACAAATTAAAGGGGTAACACATGAAGAAATCAAGAAACCAGGTGGAAAAGAAGAATAAAGAAATAATTTGACAGGGGAAGAAATAGGAAAAAAACCACACTACAGAAATTAGAAAACACAAAATAAGATTTTTAAAAATTAGTAATATATATTCAGTATATTTATGTTCATTTTTTAAAACACAAAATATTTAATGCCATGGGATAGATACAGATATAATAAAGATCAGAAACATACACATGAATGATGCAATCAACATGAGGACAGTAATTTCCTCTGGAGGGGAAGGGAGGAGGGGCAGAAGCGGTATGGGTGAGGGTGAGGAGTGGACCTGAGCTGTAACATTTTGCATGAAAAAAAAAGGGCTCTCTGAAGCAAATATGGCAGAAGAGCAACAACCACTTTAACTCAGATAAAGATACAAACCACAGGAGGTTCATCATACTATTGTCTATAACTCTCATAATTGAAAGAAAAAAAAAACAAAAAGAAAAAGTCACTTGAAACAAACATTGGCCCCAAAACCTTTAGGTATAATGACCATAAAACTCAAGAGCAGAAAACTGAACTACAAGTTTTTCGAAAGAAACGTAACATGGAGAAGACTAGATAATCATCCCGCGGTGAGTTCCCAACCTGCACACTGAGCGACGTGGCCAACGCAGGCGAAGGGCTTCCTGGGAGAAATACCTCCCGACGCCTCACCTTAAGGTGATGTCACACAGGACAAGGCTTGTCACAGAGGGGCTCTTGCAAGTCCTCCTTCTCAATAAGTAACAACAGGACTTACTGTCAAGAAGCAACCGCAACCGACGTTTTCTGCCATCCCTATCCGAAGGGGTTCAGCACTAGCATGCGCAGCCTGGTGAGCCCAGGAAAAGCAGCCTACCTCCTCCACACCTCTCCCCACTACCACCTTCTCCCCCACTCTATTCTCTACTCCATCACAACCCACACTCCCCAAAGTTAAGACAAAATTAAATCAGAAATTTAATTTATACACATACAAACATACACACACACACACACACACACACACACACACACACACAGTAACAGCAGAAAAGCAAAGGAGCTAACCCCAAAGAAGAACCAAAGGTCTTTTTTATGGAACTAAAACTATATTATCTCTAGAGCTCTTAAGATTAGACGTCCTTAAGGAAAAAGGAATCTGCTGTAAACAGTTCTATAAAACAATTCCTACACATGTATCTAAAAGCCGAATTGTATCCTTGGTCAGAATAATCATTTCATAATTGTTCCTTTTATAGCTGAAAATTAGCACCAGGCCTAAAAACATACTTAACACACAAAAGAATTAAAAAGCAGCCGAGAACTGAAACCTAACGAACCTTCTCTGATGCACAGAGAAGGGATGACTCACCTGTACCAGATATATTGGCGTAAAAATAATAAACGGTCTGTAATAAAAAGAAACAGCAAAGCCAAATATGAATGAGCCTATTCTTGAGGAATCATTTGCAATTTTAGATTTATTGAGAGTAAATAATAAAAATACACTGTAGACTGAGTCATTACAAAACAAAACATGGCACAACTCCTGAAGAGAATAAATATAATCTAATATACACTACTAACTTTTACAAGATCCTATATTTGTTCTATTAAGTCCCAAGTTTGTGTTATTCAAAACTTTGAAGCATTTCCTAATAGTACAAGTTACAGTGGTTTGAGATGCCAAATTTCACCTAAGAGGTTTTAATAAAATCACAGAGTAGAAGTCAAAGTAATCACCCATTAAAACCAAAGTACTTATATAAAGATTAAGGTATCATTTTACACTTTATAGCAAAAACTTAAAAAATAATGATGCTTAAAATGAGGAAGTCCGTGGGAAATTCTATTGACAAGTAATGTTTTATACGATCCCATTTAAAACATACATGTATGTGTGAACATGTTTACACAGTTATGAAGTTACGAAGTCAACAGCAAAAGGTCTGAAGGATAAGAGATTATCTCTGGGTGGTAAAATGAAGATTTATTCTAATTTGTGGTTATTTATATTCTGTAAACTTTGTACAATTATTTTTATTACTTGTGTATATTTTCTAAATTTTCAAAATTTCACATTTGTGATAATGAAATTGAATTATGCAGCTGCTTCTTGTACCAGGAGATACAATTATAATTAATTTCAGGTACTCAACTCTTTTGAAACTGAATTTTCACTCTATAAGTAGCTGAAATACCCTGGTATAATAAGAATGGGCTTTGGAGTCAGAAAGACATGTAGTCAAATTCCAGATGAATGACCCCAGGCAAGTTTCCTCATCTAAAAGTATAAATTCTTATCATCACCTACACTTTGCTGGTCTGGTAAAGGATTACATCAATTAACATACATACAGCCATCAAAACACCTGCTTAAGGCATCTAGTGCTCAGTACTTCCTCAGATCCTATGAGCTCATATGTAAAGTCTGTCAGGAGTTAAACAACTACCCTGGTTAATCAAATCTGTAATTTGAATAACTCCGACCAGATGTCCCTGAAACATCAATGTAAACCACTTAAAATGGTCTGTCACTGTCTTTCCTTCACCTTCAGCGTTTGTAGACTCTCTGAGAGTCACAGTGGGTTTGATTTTCTTCATTTCTTCTAGGATACATCAGTAACGGTTAAACTCAGGCCATACTTTAAGCTGCATTAAAAATGCGTGTGTGTATAAACATACGTATACATTTATGTGTGTGTGTACACACATACATGTATATTTACAAGTAGACACATATGTATAGTTAAAATACTTTTTATAAAATAAAACTTAGGTAGCATTTATGCTATTCACTTTTAATCAGGTGCTACATTAGAAGTCAAAAGAACACATTTTCAAATTCCTAAACTTCCTAAAACAGCAGTTATGAATGGGAAAAAATTATCTGCTAACTATACCATTATATGTAGAAAAATAAACTATACTTACCCCTAATTGCTTTCGTGATGATAAAGGATGCACCATGTTTTCGGGTGCCTCTAGGCTGCAAATGGAAAAACAAAAACCAAAAACACATTTGAATATTTCCTAGTAACACTTACACAATATGTAAAGTTATTATTTCTTTCCTAACAGAGTACTAAACACAAGTTACCAGTATTTAAAAACTACTTTTAGATAAAAGCAAAACAAGGAGAAGCAGGACTAGGAACAGTGGGAGTGCAAGTGAGCATGGCAGAGTTACAGGCATTTGCCAGGATGAATTTTGCAGGGGAGGACAAGGACTGAAAACGGACGTTTCCAAATCAAAACGTCAGTGAAAAGTCGAGGGCAAAGACCACGCTGGTCGCTGGTCGCCAGTCGCCAGTTCAGCACCCTGTTTTGGTGGGATACAGAAGCCTAAAGCAAATTTTGCTTGCAGGAAAAGTGGTCCTGTGAATTAATAAACTCAAGCCTCGAGGCAAATTTATTGAATATTGGTTATATATCCAGAGAGAAAATGCTACCAACGTCCACACTGATATATAATTGATACATTAAATAGTTTCTTAAATATAGACTAAACATGGCATAGGCAGTACCAGGCACCACAGTGACTAAGATGCACTAATGTGCTATTAAGAAAGGGACAATGGCCATCCAGTAAGTGCAGACAGAGATGGCTTAAAATCACAGGAAAGTTATTTCATTCAACAAACATGAACTGATCATCCACCTCATGCAGACAGAACTTGGTCCTGGGGAGGGATATAAAGATAAATCAGATACAGCTGTCTTCCAAGAGCTTGTAGTCTGGTTGAAATCAACAGAACCAGACCAAAAAAAAAAAGGGTTTCGAGGTTTTAATGTAAGCTGAGGCTGTGCTTATTTTTTTTAATCAATTTACAATGTTAAGCCTTCTGAAACATGCTTGTAGTTAACCAGTGAGTGCTAAGGAATGGAAACTTAGCCTTATCTAACCAGTGGCACCAGCAAGTTTCCTAGCTGCAGATCCTACAAAATGTTCACTGTTCAAGACAAACAGAAACGAAGTAGATAGTTGAAAAGTAATAATATATGAGGATCTCTGCCAGCCTACAAAATAAATTACTCAAGACAAGAAGAAACTGCAGTGAGAAGGTTAAAGATAAACTACAAACTTTACAGGAGACACAGGAGAATGAGTACTCTCTCCAGTTAAACAAAAAACTTAAAAAAAAAAATCCAGTAAACAAGAATTCATACGAGCTGGACTCCATGACCTTTAATGAAAGTCCTTTTCGATCTTGCTGCATCTTCTGAGCTTAAAACAGTGACTGGCACACGTTAGGCTCTCAATAAATTTCTGTTGAATAAATACAGATTCCTGGTTCTTACTTTCACCCTGTGCCTGGGAGACACTCTCTACGAAACTAATAACCCCAAGGTCCAGTTCAGATTACCAACCCCCACATCGCCTTTTCTAGCAAAGAACCCAACCCCGGGTCAGTAGCTCCTAAATCTTCACTCTCGGGGGCATTCTGCTCACACCGCTATAATAGCGCTTATTACTGAAGGTGGTGACAAACATTTACTAGCACCGTCGTCCTCTAGACTGCAAGCACCAAGTAAGTTATTCCCCTCTGTAAGCCCAGCGCCTGGCACTGTATGTGGGACAGAGACGGACACATGCAGACACTTATTAAATGCTTGTTCACTAAATAAACAAGAACCGGCGCGATTCAGGCCCAAGTAGGAGTAGAGGTTCGATGATGCACTCCACGGCAGCCCGCCAGATGCTGAGATGGCTGTAAGGTCCTAGAAAGTTCTCCCACTGCAGATGAGGATCTGCCCTGGCCAGCCCTAGCGAGGGACCACCAAGAGTCTAGGTATGTAGAGGACCCTCAAGTTCAATACTGTGCCTCCCCTCCAAGAACCGGGTGGTAAAACTCAGATACCAGAGTGGGAAGGTACAAGCCTCAGAGCCCGAGGTTCCGCGCCCCCGACAACCGAATTTGGAGCCCAGGAGGAAACCCAGGAAACCCCACTTAGCTGACCCGGACCCCCGGAGCCCGCTGTGCCGTTGCCAGGGCGACCGCCCCAGCGCGGGGCCCTGCTCCCCCGCCCACCCGGCTCCCCTCTCCTGTGTGGCTCCTGCTACGTGGCTCTGCCGGTGCAGCGCCCGCGCCAAGCTGGCCGCAGCCCCGGAGGGGCCTGGTTCACCTGCTACTTCTGTCTCTGGGGGCCACTCAGTGTTGACCAGCAAGTCGTAGAGAATCGTCTCCTCCTCGCCCTCCGCAGTGCCTGGATTCCCAGCAGGCGCTGACTCGGAGGCCGCCATGTCGGCCAGACCCGAGCAGCCGGGGGAGGGCCACTACGGCATCCCGTAAAGGACAAGCTTCCCTGGCCGCGCCCGCTTTTGATTTACAAGGCGTAGGGTGGAGCTTCACTGGACGCGGAAAGGAAATACTGGGTTAAACCTTATGTGGATAAGAGAGACAATCCCTACTGCTTGTTTGGGGGTAAAACTTAGGTCTTGTCCCCATGCGCTCCCTGTTTACTGATTGCGTGAGATCAGCCAAGTCTGAACTCTCTTATCCAGTCAGCTTCTATAAAACAAAAATGATAGAAGTATCTCCCTGAGAAATAATCTACCATTTATGTATTCGTTGCCTAACACGTAGAAAGAGTATCAACAGTGGTTTTTAAATAAACACCAAAAAGTTATCGAACGCGACAGATTAAACCAATGAAAGGTTTTAGAAGACTGATGCTCTAGGAGCCCAGAAAAGACAACGAAGGCCGGAGATCTAGAGCATCTGCCTGAAGGAAGGGGAGCTTATCCTGGGTCTTTCACAGCAGATAGAATCAAATCATGTGAAGGCTTGGGGAGAGCATTTCAAAGGGAGGGAATTGTGGTGAACAAAGATAGAGGCAGAAATATATACTTGAAAGAGCAGGCAGCTGATGGAACCCCAGTCGAGAAAGGGAATGGGGGCAATAAAGTTGAAACAGTAGGTAGAGGACATACATCGAGGTCCCGCCTCATTTGTTCATTCCTTCAACAAGTGCGTCTCCGTGGCAAGCCCTGTACTGCGAGCAGAGCCTGTTGACACCTGAATGAATCAGCAGTGAGCCACAATCAAAAGAAACAGAAATGCTGACCATTTCTTGCAGGAATTACACTGTATAATATCCATCAATATGCATTAGGCAAAGATACAATTAAAAGCCTCTGCTGGGAAGCCAGGGCTCCCATTACTCTCGAAGTTATATGACCTCAAAGCAAGCTCTGTATCACCTGCCTGCTCCCCTTCCTCTCTCACCTCATCTCCTGCTCCCCATCACCTTTCTTTTAAAGTTTTCTTTTTTTAGGAGTTTTTTGGCTTTTTTTTTTTAATGGAGGTACTGGTGATGGAACCCAGTACTTTATCACTGAACTATATCCTCCGCCCCTCCCCCACCTCCTTTAGCCAAACTGGCCTCGCTGTTTATGAACGCACCAGATGCACATCCTCTTCAAGGGCTCTGAAAGGGCTCTCGCTGCGCTTAGAAGGCTTTCTAGCAGATTATTTGCCTTTCTCTCCCTCATCTCCAAGTTTTTGCTCAAATACCATCTTCTCTCTGAAGCCTACCATGACTGCTCGTTTTAAATGTGCAGCTACCTTCCCTGAACTCCAGATCTCCCTCACCCACTCTACATTTTTTCCATCACTTGTCATTAACCAAAGTGCTATAATTTATACTTAATTACATGTGTTCATTGTCTGTTCCCTTTCACTAAAATGCAGGCTGTGCCAGAAGAGTGCATCACGTCATACATGTTAGATGCCAAAATGGGAAAAAGTCAGCTTTCCAACCATGTAAGGGGAAATCCAGTTCTTCCTTGCCACGTGCTTCTTCCCTGGGAGTCTCCTTTACTAAGCTCTTCACTTCTGACACTTCACCAAAAGTGTGGAGGTTTCTTCCCACACCAACAAGCAAATCTCGGACACCAGCAGTGTGTCCAAGAATTCAGCTCAGTTCTGACACTGTCTACCTGGAGACAGTATGAATCTCACAGGTTAAGAACTCAGTCTCACGAGACTAAACCCCACCACGCACACATGCGCACGCGCGTGCACACACTCTTCAGATGCCAGTCAGAAAACTCAGGTTATCTCCTGTGCTTCTGGCCAACTGGCTATCAACAGGAGATTCCAAAGGTTCCCCCTCCTTGGGCTCAATTAATTTGATAGAGCAGCTCACAAAAATCCAGGAAACACATATGTTTTTTGTTAAAGGATATGATAAAGGATACAGATGAGCAGCCAGATGAAGAGATGCACAGGGTGAGGTCTGGGAGGGTCCTGAGCGGAGGAGTGTCTGTCCCCGTGGAGTTGGGGTGCAGCTCTCTTCCGGTGTGGACATGTTCACCAGCCCAGAGCTCTCAGAACCTCCTACTGTTGGGATTTTTATGGACGCTTTCTCACATAGGTGTGATTAATTATTAATTCCACTTCCAGCCCCTCTCCCCTCTCTGAAGGATGGCAGGGGTGGAACTAAAAATTCAAAGCTTCTAATCATGGCTTGGTCTTCCTGGTGACCAGGCAGCATCCAGGGGCCTACTCAGAGCTGCCTCATTAGAACAAAAAAATGCTCCCAGTACTTATCAGCTAGGAAATTACAAGGGTTTTAGAAGCCCTGTGCCAGGAACCTGGGGTAAAACCAATACACATATTTTTCCTTTTATCTCACAGGTGCTAGTACATCCCTGCCAAATCCCCAGAGTTTATAACAGTACCTGGCACAGAGCAGAGGAAAAATATATATTATTTGTTGAATAAATGAAAAACTTCCAAAAAAGCCTTTTTTACACACTGTCTCCCCCAAGAACTTCTCTTCACAGCAGTTTTGGGTGTTGTTGTTGTTGTTGTTGTTGTTGTTGTTTCTTTTTTTAATCAAATCCTCAATCGCAAACACCAGACATCTCTTCTCCCTCTCTGGCTGGAGCCTCGTGGCGGAGCCCCAGGGAGCACTTGTTACAGCATGTGCTGCCAGTTATGAAGAGGAAGGAACGCCAATCACTCGGATAGAATACAGTGTGGGGGGTGGCCCCTGGAGTTGTACTCAGTACTGCCCTCTCCCATTTCTGCACCCCATGTCTCCTTGACTCTTTACTCCTCTTCCCTGGCTCATCCTTTCTCAGATAGAAATTGAGATCACTTTCTACTTTGTTCAGTTTCTTCACCACCTTCACCTGATCAGCAAGATTGCAGTCAGGAGGTAACAGGCTAAGCTGACAGAGGCTGCTTCCTTCTTGGCTGGTGTTAGGAGACAGCCACAAACACGTCACCAAGAATTTGTATCTCTCTCACCATCATCACACTGTGTAGATTGCTTTCTCCATCCTCACCCTTACCCCATTTACCATAGGAAACAGGAAACAAGACCATGCCGGATGGACCTCCGGGGGCTTCTGTTTTGAAGGAACAGAAGCACAGACAGAAACAGCACTATTTGGAAAGTGACTGGACATTTAACTTAGAGCAGCTGCTGGAAGGAAAATTCTACCACCAGAGGTGCTCGGAGAAGATAGATAGGCAGGTTTTAAAGCTTTCATCACCACTATTCAAAATCCAGAATATTCCTGAGAGCAGAAGAAGGTGGTAAGAATACATGTCCTGAAAAGAACCCCAGATGGAGGCCATCAGAAATGGGGGTTGGAAAGAAAAGGCAGAGAGGTGCTCAAAGCTCAGTCAGAGTTCAGCTGAGTCAGAGGATTAGGATGATTTAAGACAGGTTGGGTGGCTGAAGCCAAATGGCTAATGGATCTTATTTACAGCAATTAATTAGTTGTCCAAACTGAGACACTTTTGAGAACAAAAAGGGGTGATTTTTTAAAAATAATTATGCCAGGAAGACAGGCATGAAACGGGACTGTCCTAGACAAACACATGGTGGTCACACTAATCGTACACAGGAGAGTGGCTGATTTAAGAAAGAGACCTTGGACAGTTCATGAAGCCATCAAGACTCTTAGCCATCATCCTCTCTGCTTTTCCTCCCTCATGCTCACAGTGACAGCTGGCATGTGTCTGCCTGGCCTTTTGCATTTGGAAAATTGGTCCACTGCCCTTCCTTCACTCAGTCAGGTCATTCTCTTGGGGTTACCAATCCCTAAACTCCTTCCTTCATCTAAGCCTGCCCACTCTAGGAGCCCCCTTCCCCTGACTTCAAGCATTGGGCAGAGAGTTCTTCCCTGAGACTTTTTTTTTTTTTTTTAAGATATAAGTGGAGAAATAAAGCACCTTTCCCTTTTGAATCACAGCATTTGAAGAATACACATTGGGAGTTGTCAACAGCCGTTGTATTCACTCTCAAGGGAAAGCCTGTCTGCTTGGTAAGAGAATGAAACCAACACGCTGAAGAAAAACAGGAGAAATAGAGACTTCATCTGATATTAGCATGCCTGAAACTAGTAACACCTGCATTCTTCCATCCTCCCAGTTAAGTGAGCTAGAGCATTCACCTGAAGCTAATTTGAGTTTCAGTGTCTTGAAACCACTTCTCTTTTGACATTTCGACCAGCGGATTTTGTGGATGGATCTAATTTAGAATCTGTAGCGTATGAATCTCTGCAGTGTTGCTTCTGAGTTGAGTTATTAGTTAATAATACATTGATAGTAGGCACTGACAGTATTCATGGCTTGCATATCTTCCGTCCTCACAGTCACTGCTGATGTGGATAAACAGAAACTCTAGAGAGATTCAGTTCCCCATTTCACAGATAAGGAAACGGAAGCTCAGAGAATTTCAAGGTCATAATGGAGCCAAACTTCAAGCACAGTTCTTCAGGTCCTGGTGTAGGACGCCTTCGTTCATACCACAGCACAGCACAGAGCGCACAGATGGAACAGTTAGATGGTTGAAAGTAGAAATGCACTGTCTTGGAAGACCAGAGGTACCAACATGTGGGATGGGAGTATTACCACCCTGTTCTGTCGGGGAGAAATTAAATACATCATCTGTGAGTTTGGTCACCAGGTATGACTGTGGCCATCTAACCAGCTTCTTAATTTGGCTGGAAGGTCCTAGTCTGGTTTGAAGATATTTTAAGTCATGAATAAGTCATTCTAAGAGGAAGAACATCATGTTTTCCAAATGACAAATCCAAAGATAACTGTGAGCTAGTTGGGGGAAATAAGGCTGAAGTAAAAATTGAGGCAATTCCAAAATAGGCATAATCATAATAATGGGGACACTTTGTGTATTGACTGTGCTCCAAGCACTGGTCAGGTACTTTGTTATACCTGTTTAAGGCTCTCTTTACAGTGTTGCAGGGAAAGGGTTAATATCCCTATAAATGAGGAAACTGAGGTTCTGAATCACTGTCACCCAAACAAGGCTACACACAGGTCATAATGAAGCCAGAATCAAAACACAGGTTTTGTTTAATATTCAAATTATTAATAGAGAAGGCACTGTGATATATCCATTTTAAAGAGAAGTAACAGATGTTTTTATAAGCCTTTGATGAAGGGATGAAAAAAAAAACCAGAAAATTTCCCCCATTTCTTCCTATTCTCATAAGATAGCGAGTACAAATCAATTGAACTAAAATATAGTTCTCCTGCACTTTGCTGATGGCCATAGACATTACTACCTTAGAACCAGACAAAAATTACTTAACAATATCTCACATAAAGGAATCAGTTTTCTCCTCTTAATTCTTCCAAGTAGAGCCATCGTTAAGTGAGAGAGAGGTTCATTTTGTAGACACTCAGCATGTTCACTCCCATCAGCTAAACAGCCCGTTAAGCCAAAAGCCATGAACAATCCTGCACTTAACCCTTTATGCTTCTGTGTATTAGAGACCTCAGAGACTGGTCCAGCATATGGAGTTGCTTTCAATGCAATTTGAAATTGCATAATAAAATTGAACTTGACATTTAAATGCTGCTGTTATGGATGTCTTACATTGGTACTTGATTGAATGGTAAACTCTTTATGCATTCAATAGTAGCTCTTTATGAAGAGAATAAATTTTAATCGTAATAATAAAATAATATGGAGAGCAACTCAAGACACTCTATTTCCTCCAGAATGCTTGAAGAGTCCCAGTCAATCCTTCTATAAATATTCTAAGACTGCCATATTCTAAGACCTCTTGGCAGGCAAATAGACTTCATAAAGTTCAGGCATGGTATTAGCTAAGAAGAAATCTAGAGCCCCTTACTTAGAGCTCCTTGACTTTAATTCACTGCCTGATTCACACAGGCCATTTTCCCCCATCTTCCTCACTCACCAATCACATGGAACAAGAAACTGTAGAAAAGGCCTTACCAGGGACACATGCAGTTACAAATGCAAAAAAATGAGCAGCAAGTATAGAGATGAGAAAACAAAGTGGTAAAAAAAATTAAAAATCTATTGGTAAATTAATCAATCGTAGACATTAGTAACAATAGCTCTTTTGTTTTATTTGGTTTAAAAACAAAGGTAGATGATCTGTAATATGCTTGGGAGCATCAAAAAATAAAATGGATTAATGGCTAGTTTGAGGATGAATAAATGGAAAGATACATGATAAAACAAGGGTGGAAATATTAATAATAGAACCTTGGCAGCGAGTACCTGAGTGTCCATTGTGAAATCCTTTCAACTTTGCTATATATGAAATATTCATAATATATATATATATTCATAATATATTCATAAATATATTCATAATAAAATATTGGGGGGAAAGGTAAATCTATAACTTTCTATAGCACAAACAAGGGATATGGGAGGGAAGGCCCAATGAACGTGTGATAAAGACCCTTCTGTTTGGGAGCAAGATTGAGATTCTAAATAACTCCTGACTTGTGGTAGGAAAATATACTGTTAATTACATATCTTTAAAAGAAATACAACACACAGCTTCCAAGCCATAGAGTGAAACTTAAAAAATTAAAAAGCTATCAGTTTGAGACAGGGGAGGACAGACTAAGTAAGCAACTATAAATGAGGATAAAGAGAAAATTCTCACATCGGGATAAGATGGTACAATCACGATTAGGCTAACACAACAGGGCACCTCAGACACACATCCACACGTATACCTCACACACACCACACTCTCGCCTTGACACATAAAAAGCAATCTCAGAAGTCTGGAATATAATTTCTTCCCTGCTCCTTTTATTTGTTTCAATCAGTCATTACATCTTCAAATATTGCCTGGACACCATTCTTTTTAGACAGACATTGGAATTCTGTAGCTCCTTGTAACACAAGCTCCTTCCCGTGCTTTTTATTTGTGTGCGTGTGTGTTTCTGATTCTGTACTCAGTATAATGCCTTCATATCTCTCAGTTTGCTAGTTCACTTTTCAGCTTCGTCTCTATTTAATCTTTCTACTCAGTTTTTCAGATCAATTATTATAGATAATCTAATTTCTAGAAGTTCTTTTTAAAATTCAAATACGCTGGTCGTTTTGTTGGATTATTTCTTATTTATGCTTCAGTTCCTACTTTTAGAAACACATCAAACGTAATTCATATTCTCAGCCTGATATTTCTGATACTACTTTTTAAAAATTTTTTATTTAGTTTTTGTTTTTTGGTTTTTTGGGGGGTGTGGGAGGTAATAAGGTTTATTTATCTATATTAACTTTTTTTAATGATGGTACTGAGGATTGAACCCAGGACCTTGTCCATGCTAAGCATACACTTTACCACTGAGCTATACCCTCCCTCAAACACTTGAAGTTTTTAAGGATTTTTTGTCCCTGCTGACTCTTTCTCAAGGTGCTTGTTTCTTTATGTAGTGTGTGTGTGTATGTGTGTGTGTGTGTGTGTTATCGCTCACTCATGTGCCTTGAATACCACCTGTGAGCATTTTTTGGAGGCCTGGGTTAGAGGGTGCCCTCGCCCTGGGAAGACTTGCCTTCATTTTTGCAGGTCACCTGTGGGACTAAGGTTCTATATTTCAGATGTTACAAATAATGTAAACTCAGCCCCCAAATTTTCAAGAGGGTCAGACTGTGGTCACAAATTCTCAAAAGAGACCTTTATATCCACTCATATTCCAGGCCGGGCAGACAAATTTATTTGCTCTCTGCCTCCGTTTAATGAGATTTATTTTTAATTGTGTAGCTCTTCCTGGGTCCTACCTTTACGTAAGGCGATCAGTGATCCAACTCCCCTCCTTTCACAGGCCCAAGGCTTTGACCCCAGCGCCCCCACCCACCCCACCCACCTCGTCAGCCCTGAAGTCAGAGCCCCGCCCCTGCCGCAGCTGGTGACCGCGCTGCCTGCTTCTTCTGGGAGTTCTCCTGCTTGTTCCTGGGACTCGGGCTGTCCTTTACTTTCTCTCAGACTCATCCATTCATTTTCAAAGTTGTGTATTTGTTTCTACATTTTAGCCAGCACCCTTGGTGTTTGTGAGAATCTTCCAGGACGTCTTGTCTGATACATTTGCTGGAATGAAACACTGAACTTCACAGAGGGAGACACAAAGGGGGAGGCATTCTCCCCAGTTCTGCCACCAACAGCCAAGCAGCTCACAGGCGCACAGACACGGCTCTGAGAGCTGGTGACCAGCAGTATCCAAAAGGAATGGGCTTATTTGCCAACATGTTTAAAATGCCTCTGGGGCTCCCCAGAAATATCTGGTAGGGGAGCTGACAAAAATGACTGAGGGTCACGTGTCACTGACTGGGAATTACAGCGTTTCATGTTCCAGTGATGACTGCCATTCACATGCCCAGACCGGGGATGCCTAGGGAGCCTCAAATAACCCCAGTAATTCAAAACTTCAAAAGGCAACTACATAACCAAAATGCTGTGATTCTCCGTGGACAGGGACAATGGCTTTTTAATCTCTGTAAACCCAGCTTGAAGGAAGGCTCTGAATACATTTTTATTGACTCCATGAATTATTCATGGTTATGTTGACACTGTGACAGATTAACCCTTTTTGCTTAAAAGGGAGATTGTAACTTTAGGAAATCACTTATTTTCTCCAGCAAAATAAGATAGGCTCAAGGAAAATTTCTCTCAATAAACAGATCATTCATAAGCTATGATTTTTTTTTTCACTACTGTTGTAATGAAATTAGGGTCAAGTCCTTTAGTTTACCCTTGAGTTGCCTGCAATGGAAACCTACAGTGGAAATATTCACCCACAGAAGACGGATTCAATGAAGCTGACGAGGAATGAATCATGATCAGATTTTTATTTTATATAATTCTGGTGATTTTGTGAAGCATGGACTTGTGGAGGCACCATTAACAGGCTTTCAGCACTGATCATGTCACTGTCTGGCTTAAAATTTGCTTCACGCACAACAGTGGTTCTCACACTAAAGTCCCAGGCCAGCAGCACCAGCATCGATGGGAACTTGTGAGAAATGCAAATGAAAGGTTTAACCCCAGACCCACTGAATCAAACTCTGGGGAGGAGGGCCCCACATCTGCAGTTCAACAAGCCCTCCAGGTGATGCACACTGAGGCTGAGAGCCGCTGATCTACCAGGTTAAACCAGTCTTCTCAATCTGGCGTACACAGGCCTCCCTGATCTAGTTCAGGTGCAGACTCTCTCACCTGATTTCTGTCCATTTTAGAATTTGAACTTGACGTCTGAAAAATGGAGAAATATTTTTTATTTCCAGGTGTGGTAGTCCCTCCCCCAAATTTCCCTCCGATGATCCTGACCGCCTTGTATCCACACCTTGGTATTTCCCTCCACATGGAACAGGACAGGTCTCTGTAATCAGTAGGCTGTTGTGGTCGAAGTGGCGTGAAGCACAAAGGCATGGGAGTCTGTGATGGGTAGGGGAGGAGGGTAATTACAAATACCAGCTACGACCACACGACCAGTTTCAGAAATGTGGACTATAACTGTCATGAGTGTTTCTTCCTGATTTTGTTATGAATGTGGGAGATATATATATATATATATTTACACACACAGGGCAAATAGCTCTATTTCCTTCCCTTTCTTATGCCTTTATCATGTAACATAAGGTGTATTTACTTTATGCCATATTTAAGTATTGATAACTTTACATCATGGTATTCAAGCTACAAGATATCAAGAAGAGTAAATATCATGCAAGGACCTTGCATCCTCGTTAGTGAGTTTTCAGTTGTGCACAGGATAGTTGTACCATGTTAGGTAGAAGTAGGTTCTTGTCTCACTGCAGAAGGAATTCAGAGATGAGACACAGAGGTCAAGAAAGTAAAGTAAGGATTTATTAAACAATAGATAGGATGCTCTCAAGGGGAGAGCAGACGGACTCAGGTGAGTACCGGCCCTGTTTCTTTGGCAAGCTGGTTACATAAGGTGTAAAAATGAACAGGCAGAATATTCACTGGAGAGGGAGGGGTTTGGGGTCATATTCGCTGATGTTCATCCCAGTGCCACTTTCCTGAGGGGAGAAGGGAAGTTTGTCCTTATTTAATCCAGATAGGAAGTGTCATGGCATTGGTGTGTGATGGGTACCACTTATCTGCAAGGCTAATTTTATTGTAATGAGGGCATGATAAGCAAAAGGTTACATTTCAGATGCCAGAGAGTCCTGCCTTTTCCCAACAGTCTTTGTCTGCCTCCAGGATATTTGCCACCCCAAAATATGTGGTTTACTATTAGTCTGGAGGTTCCTGCTTTCCTCTCTCGGCCCAAGGACCCCGGTTGTTCACAAGATGTATGTTTCCTGCCGTTTGGCCCGTGACCCCCCTTCTCTGCTCATATTTAGCTATCTGCCTGCTCTAACAGTATGACCTTGTTATCATCTTTATTTGGAGATTAGCATGGTTTAAGGAGATACATATGGGTGCTAAGTTGACAAGGGGTGGACTTGTGATGGTTAATTTTATGTATCAGTTTGTCTGAGTAAAGTTGGGTCTTGTCCAATCAGTTGATGGCTTGATGACCTCCCCCAAGCAAGAGGAAATTCTGCCAGCAGACAGCCTTTGATTTGACCTGCATTATCGGCAATTCCTGGTTCTCCAGTCTGACAGCCCACCCTGTAGATTTTGCACTTGCCAACCTCTTTAATGGCTTGTGCCAATTTCTTAAAATAAATATCTTTCTCTACATCTACACATCCTATTGGTTCTGTGTCTGTGAAGAGCTCTAATCCACGGCCACGCCAGTTTATACCCAGTCCCACATGCTTTTCTTACAATAAAATGTTGACATTCCCCCTTTAAGTGGTGGGATCTATGATCCCCTTGAACCTGGTAGACCTTGGTAACTGCCTCACTTAGAATGAGGAGGAAGTGACCCAACCCTGCTTGACCTCAGAAGCTTGGTCATTAAAGAACACAGGTTTCTTGGGATGCTGCCTTGGAAATACAACCACCACGTTCTGAGAAAGCCCAGGTTACATGGAGAAGCCACGGCTGGCCAACAACCCCAGCGAGGGTTTACGCAACACAGGCATCAACTGTGTCTTGTGAGTGGAGGAACCTTCAAATGATTCTACCCCCTAGCCTTCAAGTCTTTCCGTTGAGATGCTAATTGTTAAGGAACAGAGCTAAGCCATTCCTGCTGTGCCCTGTAAGCTCATGGATTCTATGAGCGTGACAAAGGCAGGTTTTGTGCCACGACATTTCAGGGAATTTGTCATGCAGCCATAGTAACTGGAATATCACTATTCAGAGCTACACTTGAGGGAGGCTTCACGAATTCCCAGTCTCATTATTGCCACATCATGGGAAACTATGACCAGGCAGTAGACATTTCCATACTCAGAATTCTTTTCTCCAGGCATTTTAAAGAAGTCTTGACCATCCTTTTTACCACCCCCTGCTTCATTAAATACAGCAAGTGGTCTCATTTCAGTCTGTTTTAAATAAAAATTTACAGATCTTGGGAACAAAGGATCAGTTTCACAGATAGGAAGAAAGTGCAGTGAAGCAAGGACCGTGGGAGGGGGGCTGGGAAAGCAAGCCTGCACCCTGGCTGCAGCTGCAGAATGGGTCTCTTCAGCAGGTAATGGAACTCAGGGGTCCTGGCAGTTCTGGGCATCTGGATTCAGAATATCTGTCTGGTGCACAGTCTGTTCTTAAACACCCAGAACCTCCAGGCCACATTCTCTTACTCAGACTCCAAGTGTGGCACCACTTCCCCAGGAGCCATCAGCGTCCAGCGCAGGGGCTGATGAGCACTCACAGTGGCAGGCGTTGGGGAGGGAGGGCAATTCATGCCTGCCGGCCAGTCAGCACCCAGCCATAAATCGTGTCCTTGCCTGGCTTGCTTATAATGAGACCGACACCGTTAGTGAGATCTCTTTTTCTGTTTTACAGTCCCTCTGAAACTCATCCGAGTTGTCCTTTGTCTCCTGCTTCCCATATATCTGGAGTGATGGACTTTATGGCCACTTCTTCAGGGGATAGAGAATTATAGATCTCTGGATTTATGTCTGTTTGCTGGGCCCCCTCTGGTCCCTGCACCATAAGGTGAACGCTGGGGCAGGCAGAATGATGTTGCATTCTAATAGATCTGGACCAGTTTCTGACAGCTTATTTTGACAAAAGCATAAAATTCAATGATTGTTGCTCAGCTCAGAAGCTGTAGGAAATTCAGAGGGGAAAAAAAAAGAGGATGTTTAAATGTGAGCCTCCCTCTCTCCAAACTGCTCTCTGAGTCAGGTAAACTGTGAAAAACAGGGTGAGCTAAGCCAACAAACTTAATGACAACAATGGCTGGTCTAGAAGGAACATGATTTATCCCAGAGGATGCTGGATGAACATGCTTTTTTTCCTGGTATTGAAAGATTACCACCTGCTACTTGAACAAATAAGGGGTCTACTAGGGAAGCAGGGGCTGTGGAAGGCAGTCTCTAAGCTGGCCCCCCAGTGATCTTTGTCTTCGGTACTCATGCCTTTGTGTGTTTCCAACACTGAATAGGCCTCTGTGACTAATAAGATATGGCAGAAGTGATAGTGTGACTTTGATGGCTAGACCATAAATGATATCACTCACTCTGCTTTGCTCTATAGGATTGCTGGTTTCAGTGGCAAGGGAGGGGTGTAGGAGGCCCCAGCAGCCAGATCATGAAAACGTTCTGCCAGCCCTGGAAGTGGTCCCTGTGGAGAACAGAGGCCTCCTGCTAACTGCCACGCGGTCACAAGAGTGAGTGACCTTTACAAGGTGATTGCAATCCCGGCCAGCAGCTTGGCTACAACAGCAAGAATAGCCCCGAGTGGACGTGCCCAGCCAAGCTGCCCCTGAATTCCCGCTCCACAGAAACTGTGAGCAATAATAAATGTTTACTGTTTTAAGTCACTAAATTTGGGGGTAACTTGTTTTGTAGCAATAGATAACTGCACCGTGGCTAGATAAATTAGGATTAGGTTTGGTTGTTAGGGACAGAAAACCCCAAACAAAGAAGGCAGATGTTTATTTTCCTCTCATGTAAGAAATCTGAAGTCCCAGTTCTGGCTGGTATGGTGCTATGCCAGGGACTCAAGCTTCTCTCTTATTGTTCTGCCATCCTCAATATATGGCTTTTTTTTCATAGTCCAATATGGCTGCTCAAGCCCCAGCCATTGCAGCCCCATTCCAGCAACAGGATGGAGGAAGAGAAAGAGAGATGCACCAGCTCCATTAAGGGCATTTCTGTTTCTATGCCATGGGCCAGAACACAGGCAGATAGCCATAACTGGCAACTGCGGGGCTGGGAAGTAGGGTCGTTATTCTAGGAAGCCAAAGGTCCAGCTTAACATAAAAAAATTTAAGGAAAAAGAGAAATAAACATTGGAGCAAACTAGCAGTATCTGTTAGCTCGGGATTAGCATCAAGCAGGATTTGCTGCATGTTGCAGCTGAATCTGAATAACAATTAGGAGTTTGCCAAGAAGATAGGTGTGGTTTATTACAGATGCCTTCAAACCTTTTGCTATTCCTTGCATCCAAAAGGTAGAACCTAATTTGAAAAGACACATGCACCCCAGTGTTCATAGCAGCACTATATACAATAGCCAAGACATGGAAGCCACCTAAATGTCCATTGACAGATGGCTGGATAAAGAAGCTGTGGTATATTTGTACAATGGAATACTACTCAGCCATAAAAAATAAAATAATGTCATTTGCAGCCACATGGACAGAACTGAAGATCATCATTCTAAGTGAAGGAAGCCAGAAAGAGAAAGAAAAATACCATATGATATCACTCATGTGGAATCTAAAAAAAGAAAAAAGAAGACAGTAATGAACTTATCTACAAAACAGAAACAGACTCACAGACATAGTAAACAAACTTATGGTTACCAGGGGAAGAAGGAGGTGGGAATGGATAAATCGAGAGTTTGAGATTAGCAGATACTATAATATATAAAATAGATAAACAACAAGTTTATACTGTATAGCAGAGGGAACTATATTCAATATCTTGTAGTAACCTGTAATGAAAAAGAATATGAAAATGAATATATGTATGTACATGTATGATTGAAACGTTATGCTGTACACCAGAAGCTGGCTCAACATTGTACACTGACTATACGTCAATTAAAAAAAAAAAGATTAAAAAAGAGAGAGCCTATTTCCCCTCCTCATGAATCTAGGCTGTGCTGGTCATGTGACTTGTGTTGACCAATAGCATTTGGCAGAAGTGACACTGTGTGCTTTCCACGGCTGACTTAAGAGATATGCACTTTCTGCTTTCTATTTGGGGTCCAGTCCTCTTGGAGCCCAGCTACCATGTAGGAAGTCTGTCTTCCCTGGGACTAACCCTGCTGGGAGAAGGTCCAAGTTGGCCACAGGGAGAGAGCCACCACCCAGGAGGCTGAGGTCTTCTCAGATCTGCCAGCCCAGCCCGCCAGCTGAATGCAGCTGAGTGAGAGACCCCAGGTAATGCCATGAGAAACAGAAGAACCAGCCAGGTAAGCTCTGCCCAGACGCCTGACTCAGAATCATGACCAATAAATTGGTTGTTGTACTCGTTTGGGGGTGTTATGCAGCAATAGATAACTGAAACTAAAAGGGGAAGTCTATTCTCGGGAGAGCAAACAGCATAAGAAAATACACAGTAGTGAGAGGCAATCTGCTGTAGGCAAGGAACTGTACATAGTCTGAGATGCTAGAAGGTAAAGAGATGCCAGGCATCAAGCTGGAAGGAAGCAGGAGGCTAGACATGGTGGGGGCGGTGGTCTGGTGTGTGTCGTCCCAAGGAGGGTGGAACCAGGAGTCTTACCAACCAAGAGCTGTATTAAAGTGGAGAGAGTCGTCTGATGGAAGGTTGGCCACATCCTCTCACAGCTGAAGTCAGGATCCAGAGCAAGTACTCTCAAGTCCTTTGGTCTCCTAACATGTGGATCTGAGGGTAAACTTCCTGCGTGGAATTAGAGGAGGGAGAATTTGCAGTGACCTGTGTAGAATGATGAGTGGTTTGTATGATGCATTGTGAGGATGGACTTTGCTGGTGGGAGATCATGTAATGAAAATATTGCATTTATTTATTTTTTGGAGGAGGCACTGGGGATTGAACCCAGGATCCTATGAAAATATTGCATTTTCAAATCAACTTCTTTTACATTAAAACAACTCTCTTTTGCTACTTCCTTCTTGGTGGCTGGATCCTTAGAAACTGGGGACTTAGGGCCCAGAAGGTGCCAGAATAAGGCCAGAGGAGTGCAGTTGGATGTCAAAGAAAGGACAAAGTAAACGACCTGATTTGACTTGCCTTCTGGAGGCTGGGTTCAGGGTCACTTCTGCTATTGCATGTGGTACATTTCATCTTCATTTTGGGTGGTAATGAAGTGTTCTATTCAAGAGCGGTTTTTGATGGTGCCTTCATGACTCAAGCCAAATGTCTCCTTCACCTTGAAGCCACAATAGGTTTGTCAACTGAAAAAAGAATTGCACAACCTAAAAGTTGAGAATTATGTTTTATTGGGCAGACTTTCTGAGGACTTAAGCCAGGAATACAGCCTCTCAGATAGCTCTGAGGGACTGCTTTGAAGAGGTAAGGGAGGAGCCAGGGATATACAGGAGTTTTTGAACAAAAACCAAGTAGTCAGAACCTCAAAAGATTACTGCTAATTAAAGAAAACCAGACATCTCAAGTTAATAAATTTAGCACTTTTCTATGTATGGAAAGATGCAAGAGTCTGGTCTTATTGAAATCATTCCTTTGATCTGCAGCCTAACTTTCTAGGGCCAGTATCCTTCTTCTCTCTATCCTGAATCCCCTCAGGGTGCACATTCAGGGGCAGCTGCAGTGGCTGCTGGCTTGCTGGCTGCTACATCTTTGTTTACCGATAGGGCAGGCAATGTTTCTCATCCACAGGTTTCTTATTGCTCTGTTCTAGAACATTTGAAGAAAAAAACTTTCTGCGTGATTCATGATACAAAATCTATGCTGATGAATCTGCCATCTCCTTTCACTTCTGTACCTGTTAGGAATGGGTTGGGCGGCAAGCGTGAGAGAACGAACAAAAAGAACACCAACAAAAAGAACAAGAAAAAAAAAAGAGGGAAAGAGAATGAAGAGTGGTTCAACTGTGTAAGGTATTCTCCAGCTGCAAGAGGTCCTGAGGCAGACAGAACTGGTCTGGTAGTAGCTCACCACCATCATCACGGACCCAATCTCCTCCTATTTTCTGCTTCAGTAGCCTTAGTGTGAAGCTTTCTTCCCCGTGGTTCATTGCTGCTTTTCCAGGCAAAGCATACATGCCAGTCAGAGCTTTTTCCTTTTTAAAAAGGGACTTCCATTTACATCTGTCCAGGCAGAACCAGATCTCATGCTGCCTCTCCTGACAAGGGAGTCTGGAAAGGCCACTGTCCCCCGACATTTTCCCCCGACATTTTCCCCAGGCTGTAGAATAGAGAAAGGCAAGGGGAAGGGGACTGTGTGTGGCTTCTGGGTGACCAGTCCACAGAGTCTTCACGGGGCCCATCCTCTCTACAGTATTAAGGGCCTGGGTATCCCAAGGGCCTATTTCTTAGACTTGCCTTCGCAATTGCAAAACTATTTGTTCTGCAACAACCTATATTACAGCTTACCTGAAAATACATAGCATTATTTCTCTGGGTGCCTGGATAATACAGCACAATTCCACCATAACATGATTGGCTATGGGTCCAAAAGATCCAATTACATAAAATATTGCGGCAGGGGTTGGGGTTGGGGGTGGGGGGGGTGCAGCTGTGGGAAGAAGTCCCAGCTGGGAGTTCAGTCCAGTTCAATCTCTACCTGGCTCAGCTGCAGTTTGGCGCCACCTAGTGGTGGTTATCTTCCTGCCTAATGATTTACACAGGTGGGTTTCTGGGACCAGGCAAGGATTCCAGGACTGTTAGTAGGTGCCCATTTAATCAGCCTGTTTTGAGGAGAGTGGACCAGCAGGATACTGGACTGTCGATACCCATCATTCATCTCTTGGTTTGGTGAAGGGGTTGCCTGCCGCTTCTTTGCCTAGCCTTGTCCTACCTGCCAAGGAGGGGAGCCAATAACGTTATGTCCCAATTCACATTATTGATGGCATTATTACTATATATATATCACATATAGTAATTATATGTATGTATATATAATGTGTGTATATGTATATATGTATATGTGTGTATATATATATATATACACACATATGTGTGTGTGTGTGTATATACACACATTATATAAAAAAATATATATATATA
Source organism: Camelus ferus (assembly GCF_009834535.1). Classification (NCBI taxonomy): domain Eukaryota; kingdom Metazoa; phylum Chordata; class Mammalia; order Artiodactyla; family Camelidae; genus Camelus; species Camelus ferus. The sequence goes on from NC_045710.1 coordinate 10,133,053, forward strand.
AAAATAAAATGAGCTCTGGGGGCTATTTCTTCCCCTGACTTAGATGGAGTCTCTAGCATCTTCCGGAATTCTTCTGGTCACTCCCAGATAATGAAAATCTGCCCCGTTATTTTCATCACAATTTTAGTCTGATTTCTGTAATGAAACTTTTGGGTCCAGTGTTATGATCAAAATTCACAACTTTAACCAAAATTACAGCTTCCTCCCTCCCCAGTTTGGCAGTGTGGTAAAGGGTGTGATCAATCTCTTTTCTGCACTCCCCCCCCCCCCCCATGAGCTGCTGTTTATGACCCTTGGGGAGGGGTAAAATCTGGTCGGGGAGAGATCCACCTTTATCTGGTGCCCATGTGATCTGACTCCGGTGCTCTCTGGATCAATCATGCCCAAGGTCGATTTTTTCACTCAAGGGCACTTTTTGTTTGGTATCTTGGAGATTCTTCTTCTGGTATGTATCCTCCAAGTGCAACTCACATGAGGCAGGTGATATCTGTCCTCTGGTTAAAAAGTATGAATAAAACAGGGTCCTTTGGGGGTCTCTCTGTGTATCACTTAGCTTCTCCAGGCAGCTCCCTGGGGCATATTCTCTTTGAAGAGAGCTTCAAGTCCACTCTCCACAAGCCCAGTTATCCCTGGGGGAAAAAGTCACACATGTTTCTGGGCAGTTGTTAGGAACGTGATCTGCTTCCACAGCTGCTTTCTCTCCCCTCTGGCTCTGTTCCTGCCCTGCTGCCTTGGGGTCTTCTGGCCACAGCATCTCAAAGCCTCCCTTCTCCTTCTCAAACTCCTAAGATCAAAAGTTCTCTGACTAGTCCCTTGGAAAATGCCTTGTCCCTTGAGAGAGGAAGAAAATGGGGTACGTGTCATCTATTCAGAACTGCTACACTGCATAACTCTCAGTGGTATCATTTATTTAAATTTATACAAATTATAATGAGAACATGGACTAATGTGAATGAGGCCCCCTGGAGGTGATTGTCCTTGACTTTTGGAACTTCAGGTAAATCCTGTCACATGTAATAGTAATGATAGAGCTAACACATGCCTTGTTACCATGTGCTATGCACTGTTGTATGTGCTTTACCTATTTTATTCAATCCTCATAACAATCCTATGAAATAGGTAGTGTTATTCCTGGTTATTTCACAAATGAGTAAACTGAAGCCCAGACTTGTTCAAGGTTATGCAACCAGCAAGTGTCTAGAATTCAAACCCAGGGAGCATGGCTCCGGAAGTTATAGTTTCACCTCTATCTAAAACATCTTGCCTGAGGGTTTCGCTTTTCTCCACGTAACGTCTGCTTCCTTATATGTGCAAGAGTGGTCCAGATGACACATAGCATGCTCTAGATAAATGGTAACTCTGGGCACAGCTAATGACGACGGCTCCTGGCTACTTAGGCAAAGTGCATTTGAACTGAGTCCGCGCTGTGGGGCCCGGAACCATTCTCTCCGGGCTGGGTTCCTGCCCGGACTTGGAGAGCGGCAGGCCACGGGGAGGGGGACCGGAAGCGCGCGCCGCTCCCGCGCAGCGTGTCGGAGCGGAGGGAGGGAGCGAGAGAAGTCGCGGAGGACGGGGCGAAGATGGCGGCCTTCTCCGGTGCGTCTGCGGAGCTGGGGCTGGGGCGGGGGGCCCGATCCACGCCTCGGCCCTGCGCCGGCTGGCTGGGAGCCGCGGGGGCGGGGGCGGACAGGTGCATCGCGGTCCAGGAGGGAGCTGTCCGCGGCGGACCCCTCGATCCCCGCACTGGTGGGGGACCAGTGGAGGCGCGAGAGGCCCGGTCGGTGCGCCTGGATGCTGCAGGGAGTGCCTTTCCCTCCAGGTGCTGGCCGGGCCCGGCCTCTCCGTGCTCGTTCTCTTCTCTGTCGCCTTCCAGTCTCCGCTCGCGTGTCCTGCCAGGGGACCCACGGCTCTCGGATGCGGCGGCGCTGCTGCAGCTGCTCCCGGAGCCCAGGCCTCCTGCCCCTTGACGTGGCAGTGGTGCTCGGGCACCTTGTTCTGCCCGCGCCTGATAGAGGGTTGTCCAGGCCAGGAAGCAGCGGGGCGCGGGGAGGGTCGGTTGAAAATGACCATCCTGCGTCTGATTTTTTCAGGCGCTTCCAAATCTACAGGTCCAAACCTGATATTTATTTAAGCGCTATTTTAATAACGTTAACAAATATTGAAGCTAAAGGGAAGGCGTCTGTGTCCGCGAGCACACGAGCCCATCACAAATTTTGAAAATTTTTACTAATTGCTGATGATACCCACCTGTATTCCAAACAAATTTGAATTGGCTTATATAACGAAATAGTTGTTTCCTCTTCTTTATACATCCACAGTTTTATAGAGCTGCAATAAGCCTTATATTTTAAAAGTGGTAAATTTATATAGCAATATATATGTCAAGTTAGGCACACTATTTTTTGATATTCTTAACCTTTTCAGATGACTTCAGGTGTAACACAGTATTGTACTTTCATTTTTCTAATGTAAGAACATAAGGAATTCCACATTTTTAGTCACGAGACAGGATTTTGGATCGTTTTAGTTGCATTTCATTAAAGGCCGGGGAAAATCTGCTCATACAGGTAGCTGTTTTTCTTTTCCCAGCTCTTTCCTCAAATGAGAGCCAAGGTGTGTAGACCAGTTCCAGGTTGTCATTTTATTGGTTCACTTCTCTGGGAGTCTTGCACAAATTACAGGAGTGTTAAAAAGCACTAGAAGGGGTCTGATGTAAATTAAAGACAGAAGTGGAATTAAAGAGTGTTAACTATTCCTATTTTTCCCTTAAGTGTTAAAAATGTTATATTAAAAGAAAATATAGTTTCAAAGCAGACCTGCAGAGAACATGACCAGAATGGAGCAAAAAGTTGTCTGGAATTTGCTGAAAGCCGTCTGTGGTTGCTGCTTGCAGTAGAACAGTTTCATGAGCAACTTCAGCTTGCAGTATTATGTATACAGCATATATAATGTATGCTGTATATATTATGTAGACAGCATATATAAGACTGTCACTCCCTTTTTTCAAGCAGTTTGCATTTTAGGAGAAAGGATACACCTAGATTCTATTGGGGGCAATTCTTATACAACTTTAGATCTTGATTAGTTTTTCAATCTGTGGATTTTCCTAAAGAAATTTAGAGGTACAAAAGCCTTCCTTTTTGAAAAAAGTTTTTATACTTTCCCATGTCATCAATGTTGATATTAACTGGTTTACTGTATAAAATTTTAGCGTTGTATATATTATTCATTGCTGGTATGATTCTTCTCACCTGATGCAAAGAAAAAGCTATTTTTTGCAATGGATATATTCAGTTTGTAGACTTATTTTATGCCTTTTCACAAATGATTACAAGAAATAGAAAATTTCCAAATTAGTTATCTTTGGGGCTTGGATATATTTGAGTGTGGCTCATTTTTTAAATAGGAATATATACTTTGTAAAGATATAAATAAAAAATACATTTTTATAAATGCATATTTAAAATAAAGATCACTTCTTACTTGGAAAGGAGGTTTAAGGAATACAGCTGACTATTCCATGTGGACCCTCTACAGTTCATTTGAGAAATGATAAAAAATAACCCAATCTATTCATTTAGGATTCACTTTGTTGTAAATCATTTAAATATGTGAATAATTAAGAACAGAGTAGTTCTCCAGTTGACATTTCTAATTACTCAAGTTTTCACCACCAGCCCCTCTCTTTTCAGTTAACCAGAGTTCTGATTATGATTGCCTATAAATGTGGGCTCTCTCTGCCTGCTTGGTCATTTTCCTCAGATTGGTGAGGGTATTCACATGGTCCTCAAAAAGCCAAGGCACAGGACTTCCACAATATCTCTAGATGAAACAATCAAGGTGCTGGTCTAGAATCTTCTCTCCGACTCTGGCAGGTTTTTCACTAGTCATAGGAGGGAAACACTGGTGGATACTATGTATTAAGTGACAACCATGTGCAGGGTGCTTTACATACGATTATCTTTACTCATCCTGTATTCTTACCACGTAAGTAACATTAGCTCCATTTTGTGCAGAGAAGTAGGCTTATAGCTTGCCTGACGTCACGTTGCTACTAAGAGCCTGGATTTGAATTCAAATCTTTCTCCAAAATTTATACTGTCAGCAGTGCCATACACAGGAGATACCGTATAACTGAGCTATACTTCAAACCTGTTTACCTGTTGAACAATAAGAGCAATATGATTTAAGTTTAGTATGTGTTGATTTTTAAACTAATTTTTACTTTCAGAGATGGGTGTTATGCCTGAGATTGCACAAGCCGTGGAGGAGATGGATTGGCTGTAAGTACAGCCATCTTTTAAAGCTTGAATGTCCCTGTAACAACGTTTTATAATTTCAACAGTAGTTAGTGATTTTATCAGATATTTTTGGGCGTAGTTGGGTGAGTGAAATTCAGTTTTTTCTTATGATTCTCTGAATTAGAGTTTCTTTTTTAAACACCAGTATATTTTTAGCTGAAAAGGATCGATATATTTGCCAAATAAATTTCTCTTTTAGGTTTATAGTTTAACATGACTTAATTAGCTTAGGTGATTTTTTTTTTAAATAACTAAAATTCTTCAAAATGTGATTCTTTTAGTCTCCCAACTGATATCCAGGCTGAATCTATCCCCTTGATCCTAGGAGGAGGTGATGTACTGATGGTACGTTTAAATGTGGTGAGGTGGTCGGAAGCTGGGAAAACACAGTTCTGGGGATGTTGTAACCCACTTTAAGAGCTCCATCGGCTTAAAAATGGTATTTTCACCAAATGGGTTTTATTTATTCACAAACGTTTAGGAAACATATGCTACATACAAAGTAATTAGGTAGAAGTTGTGGGAACAGGAAGGTGAGTAAGGTGCAGTCTCCGCCCTGCAGAAGCTAAACCCAGTAGCGCAGTAGACATGTACACAGATAAATGTCATATGGGCAGAAGGTGGCACCTGCCTAAGAAATGCAAAGTATGACAAGATTCCAGTGAGGGGTCCAGCTACCTTTCTGCTTGAGGAATCATAAGGGGCTCTGCTTGGAGGAAGTAGATTTTGGACAAGGGAAGATAAAGGAAAAGTGCTCTCTAAGTAGACAGCATGTCAATAAAAACAGTGAGTAGGAGAGTGCAGGATATGGTCCCAGAGCAGTTCAGTAAGACGGCAGCATAAAACGTGTGTCTGGATTGGGGGTGTAACTTGGAATAAGATGGGAGGTATACAGTAGGTAAGATTATTTGAGCCCTTTCTCAAGTGTCAACGGTGAAGAATTTGGGTGTTGGGAGCAGGGAATCATCAGAAATGTTTAAGGATGTGATACATGGTTAGAATTGTGTTTAATGAAGGCTGATTTGGTAACAGCGTGTAGTGTGGCTCTGAGAGATGAGTCACTGTTAGGGTACTTTTGTCATAATCTAGGTTAGAATGGTGAGGGGTTAGCTTGGAATTGTAGCAATGGGCAAAGAAAAGGGAGGACAGATTCTTGAGGGAATGGAAGAGAAGTGGCAGGATTGGCAGTAGTTGACTGGGGACATCTGAATAATTGGAGGCATTGTGAAAATAAAGTGAGCTAGTGAACTGCTAAAGATTTCTACATGGTATCATGTTAATTTGACTTTAACTGACAAAAATTTTGTTTTTTCATTTAGGCTGCAGAAACAGGAAGCGGAAAAACTGGTGTAAGTAATAAACTTAAATTGACTTACTTTGCAAGAGTTGATTTTTACTTGTTTGAACAGTGATACTTTAAAATAGTTAATAAAATAACTTCCTTCCAAAATGTAAGAAATTGATTGCTTGCCACGGTGAGTGATTTTTTTTGCCAGCTAATTCTGAAATGAGATCTACCAGGGGATGGCTTTAAAAATATGGTTTTAAATTGGTCTTAGAGAAGGTTACCCTTGGAGAAAGGGTCTTTTAGTATTTATACTCACTTCTGAATTTTAACGTGGTGGCTCGAATAATAAAGCAGTTGCCAATAGAGGTTGATCGCCCGATCTCCTGACGTAGAGAAACAGTTTGTCAGACTGAATATTTATCCCTTGCAGCTTGGGTTCATTCTGTCGGTCCCTATTGTTACTGTTTTGTGCTGTCAGCTGGCTCTGACTCCCTTATTCAGTCAACTCGTGTTATCTTACTGGTATTTTGGGTTTGGGCAAGTTGGAGCAGCAGTCAGGAATATGTATAATTATGGTGCATGCATAATTTCTGTAATTTATATTGATTATTAAGCTGTCGTTAATATCTGAATACTAACGTGGAGACCTATTGATTCTTTGCTAGGCTTTCAGTATTCCAGTTATCCAGATAGTTTACGAAACTCTGAAAGACCAGCAGGAAGGCAAAAAAGGAAAAACGACAATTAAAACTGGTGCTTCAGGTAATTTTTGCATATTAATAATTTCCTTTTGTATAAATTAGTAACTCTCATTCCTGGCATTTCCAGATGTGAAATTTGAGTGCGTGTTTTTATTGTCAGTATCTGGAGGGTGGTATTGGCATTTGCTGCCCTGGAAACCAGGGATGCTAAACGTCATTTAGAGCGTAAACACCGAGAGGTTGTTCCTCCTAAAATACTAATATTGCCATCTCTGGGGAGACACTGGCACTTGGAAATTGTATTAAGTTATTTTAATATTTTTCTTAGCCTGATAACTTTTTATGCAGAATATTAAAGGTAGATTGGTACATTGTTTTACAAGGTATTACGGAAGGATTTTACAAATAATTGATGGAATAAAAACTCATGATGGTGAAAAATACTGCCTTCCACGGGAAAAGAGGCATGCTTTTTCCTTTAAGATAAGAAAGAAGAAGCCAGGAAGTTAAAGTGTATATTTTAAAGTCAGTTTCTTATTTCCATCCTGTCTATATGGAGTTTGAGGTCCTGTCTGTGACATGAACAATCTTACATCAATTTTCTCATCTTTAAATTATGTTGCTTTTTAAAAATGGTTTCTGAATTCCATTCTATCTTGAGTAGTCTATGGTTTTCTTATATTTTAACAAAACTTATTCCATATTTTAAGTCACTAAACAGGATTGTGACAAAATTACAAGCTTAAGTGGAGTGAACTTGGCATTCTACTCAGTAGTTTGAAAGTAACAGTTACACAGTTTATAGAATGAACTCATTTGTAAATGGATTGTGAGATAGTGGATATAAACTAGACTATTAGCCTATTTTGAAATAGTTTCAGAACTTGTAACAACTATAAGCCATCATTTATGAGAGATGGTGATGAAAGAGGATGCTTCCACAGAAGGATAACCAGAATGGTTGTGGTTCCAAACATCATGTCCTGTGAGGAGTAAAGAAGCTAGGTCTTTAAACATGAAGAAACAAGTATAAAAGGAGATGGCATAATTGTTAAATCATTGAAGGGATCTGGAGAGAGAATCATTGTTCCAGGAAGTAGACCAGGACTAATTAAAAATAGTCTAGTTGAAGATTTCTGTTGAACTTAATTCCTAGTAGCTAGATTGAGCCCACAATGGAAGAGAGAACCTCAAGAGAAAGTTGCTTCTCCATCATTCAAAGTGTTCAAGCAGATGCTAGGTGCCGTTTGACCAGAAAAAGTCTAGAAAAGATTTCTAGCTTGGGTGAAACTTGGGCTTGAACACATGCAGAATTCACTTTAGCAGTCGTGATTCTTTGATTATCCAGACTTCTGAAATGATTTAGAAAAGGAAAACACTGATTCCATAAAAGAAGGGAAAAACATTGTAATTTTTTGGTGTAATGTTGAATTATTTAAGATAAAGGACTTTTAATAATGATAAAATGATAATTAGATCCTGAAATGTTGGTCAATTATTTCCATAATGATTGAAGTCAGCTCGTTTAGTTACCAAAACTTCATTTTATAAGTGGCCTCAGGATTATGACAGAGATCAGCACCATCTAACAAAGTCAGTGAAACAAGTGAGGAGAAAAGGTTTTAACCCTAGATGCGCCAGTGATTATTATTTTTGACATCATTCAGTTTTCAATTTCAGTTTTGCCTTTAGTAAAAACAGCTGCAATGTTAAGTTAAATAATGTGTAAAAACATTGAATCAAGAGGAATTAAGATATTATATAAAATATTTGTTTTAATTTTTATGGAGTGTTTTTTAAATTACATTTGTGGGTAACTTTTCTTATTTTAACTTGCTTAGTGCTCAACAAATGGCAAATGAACCCATATGATAGAGGATCTGCTTTCGGTAAGTGGATAGATTTTAGCAGCTCATCTGTAATCCAAAAGCTTGTTTTTAGTAATACCCAAAAATATCAAGAAAATTATGAAAAAGAATAATAAATGAAGATTTAACTTACCATATATTAGAATATGGTTTCTACAGTTAAATAGTTTAGTATTGACATAGAACAGACAAATAAGTGGAATGGAATGGAAATAAATCCCAGTGTATATGAGAAACTAATATGTAGATAAAAGTACTTTATTTCAGTGGGGGGAAAAGGATGATTTATTCAGTAAGGGTATTGGCACAATTGATCCATCTGGAGCAATGTAAAAATTGACTTATAATTAGAAACAAATTCTGTATGTATTTAAGACTTATAAATATATATATCTGTGTATATATGTATATGTGTGTGTGTGTATATGTGTGTATATATACATATATATACATATATATATATATATATATGAACTTTAAATACACAAAACTACATGTCCACTTTAGGGTGGGGGAATTTTCCTAAACCAAATAGAAAATTCAGAAAGTGTAGAAGAATAGGTACATTTGTATAAAATTTAAAAATATATGTATGGAAAAGATATCACAGAAGAAAGGCAGTAGACAAAAAAAATAGGAAGAATATTTTCAATGTTGATGAAAAATAAAGAATCCTTGTAAATTGGAAAAGGGCTCTTGTGTTGATAGCAGGTAAAGTGTTACCTGTTTTAGTAAGAAAGAGCTAAACCACCAATAAGGAAAATGGGCAAAGGATACAAACAGGCAATTCACAGAAGAGCAAACCCAAGTGGCAATAAACGTGCAAAGGTCAAGTTTACAGGTAGTCGGGAAATGGAACATTGTTTTATAGTCATCTGATTGTCAAGAATCCAAAAGAGTGATAACTGACTTACGAATTAATGCTTCTCCAGAAAGCAGTGTGGCATTACCTATTAAAATTTAAAATATATGTATTCCTGGAAGGTCAAGCTCATTGGAATGGAAGTGCCACTGTGCAGAGATATATATACAAAGCTATTCGATGCAGCGTTATTTGTAACGTTAAAAATTGCCAACAAGTAAATGCTACTGCTAGAAGGTAAACAAAGATTAGAGTGCATCCAAGGACTATTGTATAACCATTGTGAAGAATAAGTCAGAGCTATAGTGTTGACTTGGAGGAATTGACACCAGGTGTCAATGAGAGGAAAAGCAGGATGCAGAGAAAGGTAGAGTACGCGTGACGAATCAAGCCCAAAACAAACCACCCACCCACCCCATACTACTCTCCACCATGTGGTATCTAATTTATATAAAGGTTTATGTATGCATATATACATAAAGAATTTTAAATACAAGAGTATTAAGGATTTGCCATTGTCAGAACTTTTTAAAAAATTCGAAGTTTTATATAATGTGCCCATATGAGTAAGGATTTATACTTTGAATAATTTCTGATTAGTGAAGGAAAATGTGTGATGAGG